>NW_009199417.1:0-24915 GCF_000690835.1 Fulmarus glacialis | reverse complement strand
GGACATTTTAGAGGGATAGTCCATAGACTAAGGGAATGATATCTGTATGTACATATATATATATATGTATATAAAGAAAGATAGTGGTGATTAATTGAAATGTATCAAAAAATGTGAGACCTAGGCATGACGTAAATGGTATAGAATAAGGGGTGGATACTGTTCTGGTTTCAGCTGGGATAGGGTTAAATTTCGTGCTAGTGCTGTGTTTTGGATTTAGTATGAGGAGAATGTTGATAACACACTGATGTTTTCAGTTGTTGCTAAGTACCCTCCTAGTCCAAGGTCAGCTCCCATGCCTACCGACTGAGCTAGGTACACAAGATGGGAGGGAACATAATCAGGACAGCCAGCTCAGCTGGCTAATGGGGTATTCCATACCATGTGACGTCATGCTCGGTATATGAATGGTAGGCGTGATCCAGGAAGTACCAATCGCTACCTGGTTATTGGTCAGTGCGGGTGGTGAGCATTGTGCATCACTCATTTTGTATATTCTGTCATTATTATTATTATTTTCCCTTTTCTGTTCTATTAAACTGTCTTTATCTCAACCCATGAGTTTTTCTCACTCTCACCCTTCCGATTCTCTCCCTGTCCCACCAGCGGGGGGAGTGAGTGAGCGGCTGCATGGTATTTGCTGCCTGCCAGGTTAAACCATGACTCTAACAGACAATCTTCTCGTGGCTATGTTACAATGGGACTAGTAGGCCTGAATCTGCACATAAAGGAGTATCAAAACTCTTAATTGCAATCCTTATCATTTGTCTAGTATCCCTCCTTTCTACTCTAGGTAGCAGTTAGATTTCAAAATGGCTTTTGAGCTTTGCTTTGCTGAGTCAGTTACAGTACAGAATTTTCTGTACCTGCTCCCTGCTTGCCAAAACAGATACATTTCCTTTGATTCCCATGGACCTTAACTTGACTATGTCATTTATTAATTTGGTTCTTGTGTTACAGTGTTTTATTGAACTTAATTCAGTGGAGGTGCTTGAAAGGTAGTCCAATCCATTAAAACCGGATTCCAGATCTCAGTATGGATATGCCTGTGCACCTCTTCTTCAGTGCTTTGCCCTGAATACAGCAGCCTGATTATCAGCATTGATTTTATAATACAGAATTTTCCTCCTTTAAGTAAATAACATCTGTCCTTCTGAAGAATAGGCTGTTGGCCATCATAAGATGTCGTGAATGATGGCAAAGGATGTCTGTCTCATTCGTCCTCTGCACTGCCCCAGAGGAAGCATATGATGTGCATCTTGGGTGAGGAAAAAAGGAAATAACGAGGAATTGAGCCTGCTGGGTTTCTTTCTTCTTATCCCCAACCTTTCCCCCAACTCTCTGTATGAGACAAAGAAAAAGGTCTTAGTACTGGATGCACATTGAAGCCTCTCTCTGAGTAACCTTTTCTTCAGAGTTACAGCGAAGGTGTGTAGTCTTCCTTCATTCTTCTCACTTTGTAGGAAGATGTAGGAAGAAGAGTGTGTTTTCTTAGGTATTGGAAAATATTTCATCTCTCCTTAGACTCCTAAATGGCCCAAGGTCAAAGTTACAAAGTTCGCTAGTAGGTCTAGAACAATCTGTGCAGAAATTGAAGTCTGTCAGTGGTAAAACTTCTTTTTGTGTAGAATTAACTAGCAAAAGAAACCTGCACCAGACTGAAAGTCCCTCTGTGTGCACTATAGGTAACACCAGGTTCCAAACAATACAATTTCACCACATAATTGCAAAGTTGCCATCACCATTTGCTGCACATCTTAAATCTATTTACAAGGCTATTTGATTTGATATTATACTAAGTGGAATTATAAAGAATACATAAAGGCTGTGCTTAAAATAATTTCAACTGATTAAACTTAGATTTAAAAGTTCCACTTGGTGCTTTATTTTGCATTTAAAAACAGGGATCTATGATTATAATGTAATGTAATTTTAGCGGTAATGAGTACACTTGGAAAAGTTGCTCTTCATTTTTATGTAAGAAAAATGGCTGAAGTTCAACTAATTGTTTAGCCAGAAGTTATCATGCCTTGTTATACTTCAACTTTTGTTAAACTTTTCCTACTGACTGCAGTTCTTGAGATAGAACTGAAAATCTCTTTGGAAATATTCTTAAGGTTTTTCAAGGAACTTTTCTAAGATAAGAGTCTGAATATTATAGAGTTTTGCAAGTTCAGGTGTAATTCAATATGTTTTTGTTTTATTTAAACCAGTTTAACTGTTCTCCCTACATAGTGGAATGAGAGCTATAATGATGAAAAGGATCTTAATGGACTGCCCTGGGTAAAGAAAGAGAAGTGGCTACAATAGCTTTTAAGTTTGGATGAGGAGGACAGTTTGGAAGTAAATATTCTGATCTTCCCTGCTCAGTGAGACCTGATTTCTGTAAGACTGGTGCTGGAGCACACAAACTGGATCTACTCTTGATGAAACTAAAACACATGGTAGAAATGAATGCTGTGCACCAACCAGTACTGGGACATTCAGCCCATGAGATGAGATTAGACCCATTCTGAAAGGAATCATATCACCCCAAATTCATACGAAGAAGACAACAGTTCATCAACATCAGCTGGTTTCCTGCACAGGTTTGATGCTGTTGTGCCTTGCTATCAAATAATGTAATGTTTATGTTTCTTACTTGTAAAAGACAAGGAGCAGTCAGTCCATATCCCAGCACCACCCTGTGAAGACAAATCCACTAAAATTAGCAAGCCATTCAGATGGGGAGGTAATGAGGTCCTCACAGACACTGTGCTGCAACTTTATGTCCAGAAACATTCACTAATTCCTTTCTCTCTCCTGGGCAGTGTCCTGGACTTGTAGCTCTGTTGTCGGAGGCCACATCCCACATGACTGCTGTGGAGCCCTGACTGCTTTCTGCAGGAGAAGGGGTGTGATTCCACCTCTTCTGATATTTTTTCCTTCTAATTTTGATTCAGTGTAAAATTATTACACTGAATTTCAGAAATCAAGAAATCCAAGGATAGAGAAATCATATTGGTTTTGTGATGACCTGGGACCTCTAGTTGTCGAGCTTATCTTGGGGAGTGAGAAGAAGGGGAGTAAAGTAATATCTGTTCTTAAAGTCACTGAGGAGGTTGTTTTCAAGGCCATCAAGGATGACTTTAATTTATTAAAATATTTGAAAGAGAGGCTATCTCTCAGCTCCTTTCTAATCTGATGGCATATCCATAAACTGCTTTTCTGTATTTCTGTCAGTGAAATAATAATAATTTAGTAAAAGATTTACTGCGTACAGGCTCTCCCAAGCAATGTGGTCTCATCAGCATGTTAACCCTAGGTCACAGGGGTAAAGAAATAATTGCAGACGTATTCAAATTTGTGAGAATTTGGGGAGGGGACAAAATAAAACTCTAGAAGACTCAGAAATGAAACGCACAGGAATCACACAAATCCTTGGCACTTCTAATAAAGTGCTACAATTGCTTTCAGTGTTTCATCAAAAGCTGACATGTTTTTCTTCAGAGAGCAACAATCTTGTTATAGAAACAGATAAGTCCATGGGAAGAGAAAGAAAAGAGGGGGAAGAGGGGGGGGGGGAATCCTCTTTGATTTCTGAAAACTGCTTCAGGGACAAAGATTGGGGATTGCCCCAGATTTTCTGACTTACTGTGTTTTTGACATATGATTTTTAAAAGTGTCAAGGAGAATGAGATTTGGAACAAGTAAATATTTTGTTGCTAATCTCTTAAAGCTTTAATGCGCATCTAAAGATTAATGCAACACCAATAAAAGAATAGCTAGTGCAGCAAATGATAGGTTGGGATAATTTGTTACTCTGTGATCTAATAAATACTTTGCTACACTCTAGCATGCAAAAAGTTGAGCTTAAATTGCATTTTCTCACATTCAAGTTCTGCATGAGGAGTAAGTTACATGATTTTGTGTGAAATTTCATTAAATTTACAGGATATTAACCTACTTATAGGGCTAAAATGAGGGTAGAGGAGTCAGAAGCATATTCTCCAGAGTGTCTTCAAAGTTAATATTGTATCAGCACTCAGGTTTTCATCAGACTTCAGCTCCTCCTCCCCTGGTTTTTTCCCTTCCCTATATATTGCAATGGCAAAAAATACCTTAAGAGACCACAAAGCCACTTCTCTGTTCTCTTCTTACTAATTCTCTTCTCTTTTAAAAGTCTTAAAAAGCTCAGAGCTGAAAAGAGTATAGCATCAACTCCGAAAATAAGATAGCCACATGAAGTGACATCTACTGTATTTAAATATTCAGTCTTCTGATTAGTCACTTGCCTTTTAAAGTCCTTCAGGCTCCAAGAACATGATCCTGGTGTCAAAGGAATGAAAGGACACATTTTTATTACTGTTTTTCCTATATTTATTTCATAGCAGAATTTTTAAAAATTCCTTTCTACACTTCTCTTGGCCTCTAGGAGCAGCTGTTCTCTCTAACATCAGTTATTCTCTCTGTTATGCCTAAAACTCTATGCACCTCAATACAATCCCTAGTTGTGTTGTCTTCATTATTGATGGTGAAGCTTACATGGCAGTCATCGACTATTTCTTGTCAAGACATGATGAAATTACCTTTGAAGAAGCAGGCTCATGGGATACTGCTATAGCTGTGATAATACAGGGCTCAGCATGCACTGCAAAATCTGTCTGAACGTGGGTGTTATCTGTGTGGATCGCCTTGCTGTTATGCTACCAGTATCCTGAGGCAAAGAGTAAGTAGCTGGCGTGTATTGTTTGCATAGACTGTAGGCACTGCAGTACAGATGCACCCAAAACTATGCTACAAATGGTGCTTTCTAATTCAAGGTGTGTTAACATACAGCAAAATATGGTCTAGAAGTGTTCAGTGGGCTATGTGAGTGTCTAAAGCAAGCTGGTCACAGGAAAATAGGGTGCAGAGTTAACTGGTTTATTTCACTGATTACTGATGTTCCAGCCACTATTTATGTCATGCCTGAAGATGACAAAGACAAGCATGTGATATTGAGGGTAAATTATGCATGAACACCCTGGCAAGAAAAGGTACTGAAAAGAGATTCCCTTGTGGTAAATTCTTGGAAACTCTCCTCAAATGAACAGTGGAGTTCTGATTTCAGGTTAATGAAAGCTTGCCCAAATTTAATGCACCAAGGTAAGTGTCAAGCAGGTTTGGAAAATATATCAAGTGAAAAAAAAAATCACTTTGATATCTCTTTTTGTGCCCCCCCACCCCCGTTCCTTTGTGTCAATAGATTTGCTCTTACTATAGTCATCCAAAAAATGATTATGGATGTCCTCCTTTGCAGTCAAAAGCATCTTGCAAAAGACTTTCTAGTCTGAAGAACTTTTCCAATAGCCTTCCTGGATGCCTTATTTGTTTCCCATCTACCCACTGAAACATTTACAAGAACGGCTCTATTAAATTTGCCTTGGTATGCCATTCAATTAAATGAAAACTTCTTAAATATTGCTCTAAAGGTGATTTTGGGAAATAGAAGACTGTTACTATAGTTGTTCAGGGTACTCTCAGAGGCAGATAGCATTATACAGTACTATTGCCTCCAAGTAATAATCTAAATGGGGACAAAAGAAAACAACCCCCCCAAAAACAAACCACTAAAGAGAATCTTTTGTATTAGAAAACCTTCCTCCAAATAAAGGATGTCATTTAATAAACTGAATAAAAACTTTATGTACATTTGTCTAGCAAATTTCCATTTTTGGGACAATCTTAGTGAAAAACTTACTAGTTTATACAGTATGCAGGAGAAAAAAACAAAAACAAAAACAAAAACAAAAACAAAAACAAAAACAAAAACAGAAACCAAAGCTGAGTTAGATTACTTCATTAATTTTCCGAAACAGATTTTGAAATGAAAACTGAAAAGATATTTTAAACGGGAACAGTATTTATAGAGCCTATTTTGTCTGTGCAAAAAGCTAATGTATTTTATTGTTTCTTTTCTGTTCTCAGAACACAGTCTGCAAAGCTCCAAGGATCTTTAGTTCTTTGTTAGTAATCTGTGCTTTGGGTCAAACCAATTTGATTCATCTTAACATGAAACATATATTTTAGTATACAATTTCTTGTGGTGAATGTACTTGTATCAGAAGGGCAGCTTGCAGTAGAAACTAAAAATAATAGCTGTTATGACAATTCAATTGCAACAGATTTTCCAAATCTTATAGTTAATATATTGGATCACAGAAAATGACAGTAATAGCTTCCTTGCCTCAACTTTTATAGCAACCTCTGCATATCATTCTGTGATAAAATGAAGAAAAACAAAAAGATCAGCTATCTCAGCAAGAACTAAACCAGATTTGACAGGACATTGACCTTTTGAGAACAGTTTTAAAAGAACAGTACATGGTTTTGTATGTTTTATTTGTGTAGAGGTGGGATGGAATGTTTATTTTTAAATGGACTTTAAAAAGGGCAAAGATACAGATTAAGATAGGTATGCTTCACTTTCACTGCTGCTCCAAAATCCATACAGACAGGTATGTGTCTATGTATGAACCAGAAGACCTGGTGGTTCATTTCAAATATAGCTGAATCTTAGGACAACAACTGTTTTCAGACAGATGTTGAAGAATGAATATTTTATTATACAAACTATGTTTGAGTACTTAGTCTATCAAACATGAATTCTAGCCTCATTCAGTCTTAAAGGGACAAATTGTCATCTACTCTGGCTTAAGGTTTAGAAAGATACACTATCTAAATTTCCTGCATTGCATTCATGGTCACTCACTGACATACACCAAGGCACTTCTATGTGGTTTCTATTCTTCACTTCATAATTTTGAAGATATTGAAGAAATGACCATATTTCCGAAGCATCATCTAAAACTAGAAAGAAATAGGAATATACTGTCAGTGTGCTGCGCCAATCCATGATCCTTTCCTTCATGAATCATTTCCATGTAAGACGGGATCATGATGAATAGGGTTGACAAGAACAGAAGGTTTTCACAAAGAAGCCATAATGGGAGGATAGGTATGGATGTGACAGAATCAGACTGGCTGGGGATGAAAGCACAGGTTCAGTGCAAGGAACTTTATTTAATATGAATTCTGCCATGCTGTCTTCTGCTTCATGTCCAAGAAGGGCTGAGGTCTGGCAGAGGAGGCACTGAAAGAAGCACCACAAACATACCTCCTCAGCAGACACCACAATAACTACAAGAACATCTCTGGCACATTTGTATAACCTTCACGTGACTTATATAGTCATGCCACAATCCAGCTCGGTCCAGGTGTGGTGTGACTCATCAAAATATTCCTTGCAACTGAGAAAAATCATGCAAAAACCTCTGCCATAAGGGGAGAAAGAAAGTCTTTAGACACTGTAGGGGGAAGGAAGTGAATGTCTGTATTCTGAAAGAGCACTCGAGTCTTGGGAGATCCTGCAAAAACATTCCTAGAAGTTGTTTTGATTGTTTTATTGTCCTTGGTTGTTAAAACTCAGGCTAAGTCCCTCATTTGATTCACACACAAGTAGGGAATGGGGTGTCCTGACTGCCAGGGAGAGGATTGCCTGCATGTACTAATACTGCTATGAAGAAAACACATGCAAAATAATTTCCATAGTGACATAAAATTGTTTAAAATACAGCAAACCCTTTTCACTATAGGGGACACCTCACTCCAGCACTGTGCTAGTAACCAGTTATTGGAAATAGAGCCTGCCCTGCTGTTACTATATTATTATTTCTAAATGTGCTCAGATGTGATGATGTTGTCAACTTTGTAGTTTGCTTATTTGTGAGTCTGGAGATTTATGCTGTCATGCTGTAACTCAGGAAGCAATCGAACAAGGGAAAAAAAAATTCTGTATCAGAAATTATTAACTGTGTTTAAAAGTTAAAAGCAGGAGCTCAGAAGCCCTTGCTCTGTTCTGTATAGCTGTGTGGAAAAATGATGTATTTTCTTAACCTAAAGGTTATATTCTTTTGTTGGAATAGAACTAAAATTTAATATAATGAATTCAACAAGATGCATTTCGATTTTCCCCAAACAAGCTAAGAAACTTTTTTCCTGAAAAAAGTTTAATAATAGATTTGCTGACATAGAAAATAATTTGAAGAGTGTTAAGGCAACAAGATTATATTTCAATTCTAACACTTTATAATATCAGCATAGCCCTTTATTGCCCATACTAGATGGATTTCTTCCCTCTGTTTATGTTTTGCTGACTCTTCCCATTTCTTGTTCAGATATCTGACTCAGGCACTTTTCTAATGTGTTCAAAACCAAACTACACTTTTCTAATGTGTTCAAAACCAATTTACAGCTTACCTTCATTACCCTCACACAGGCTAAACTGAGGCCCACTGATGCAATGGCAACTGTCATCACATCGTATCTTTGTTTAACCTTCACATACAGAAAGTTGTCCTCATGTTGACACCATTAATATTCTTCAGGAAAGTATGGGGCAGTATAGCTTAAAGAAGTGTTTTCTCATTAAGTCTGAAACATGCCATTTGTAGTAAACCAGCATGCCTTTAGCTGCGTATAATTTTGTCATATGTTACCGTCTTCTTCTTTCTTTTTTTTTTTCCTCTGGTGTTTTCATCATTTCGAAATCCATCAACTGTTTCTTTATGAAGTTCCAATATTTCATATTTCATATTTCAAATGAAATTTCAAAAATCTGACCGATTTTACATATATAAAATTAATATTTTAAATGCATCTAAGATGTAACATGACTATAAAGTAGGATATAAACAAGAGTCTTTTAAATAAAATTAGTACTATTGTTTCCTTTCTATTATTCAAAATACTTTGGGGTGCAGAAGTATTCCAGCCACTGTAGGTGCTAAAAACTGAAATACAATAACCTCAGTATATCTGGAAGAATATTAATGTGATATTGTCCTTCTGGGAGAGCTCATTTGCTTTTCAGACAGAAGTCAGGTTTGGTTTGCTGCTGTGCCTGAACCCAGACCTTTGGTGAGCACAATGCTGACATGCCCCAAGAGATTGGCATAAGACAGGTCAGGTGAAACAGGTTTTCCTGTCCCAGATCTAGCTGTGGTCATGCCAAACTGGAGCTGACTCCAGAAGAGCTGACTCCTCTATCCCCCACGGAGGGGATGGCACACAGCACCCATTGGGAACTACATCTCTACGGGTATCAAGCTCATAATTCCCTCCAGCACCGTACTACACAGAAACAGCTGGCATAAAATGACCCTGAAGTAGTTCAGGTGCATTTCTGCTCGTAAATCTGGCTCAACCTGTGCTAACTGTGCATTTACAGCACAGTTAATCCACTGCTGACAACTGGAGATGACAGATCTGTTATTTATAAAAATTAATGTCAAGTCCACAAACAGAAGACTTTCATTTCTTTCACAAATGACATCTGTCATTTATAGCTCATTGTGATATATGATGAGTGGAAAGCTAACTTAGAAACAAAGTTACAGTGTCCTTGTTACTTCCAACATACCTCAAAGAAACTATTGCAGAAGCAAAATGTGTATCACAAACTGTTAGAGACAAACTGATATTAGAAACTTGGGGGTGGTCAAATTCAATATATTGTACTTCTGAAAGCAACTACAGACTTCAGAAAAATAGTTGCTATAAAAACATTTAACAGTATACTTTACTGTACTTATGCATGTTTATAGCTGTCTTTATAAGGGGTGGGAGGTGGGGGGAAACTAGAAAGTTAGCACTTGGAAATGTGTATCTTTTTGCAGTGTACAAAAAAAAGTGCCTCAACCCTGTAAATACTTAACCACATTTGTAATTTTCCTCTTAAAATGAATGCTGGGAAGTGTTAATTTCATTAGTGGTGATACAAATATATCTGTATTTTAGCTGTCATATCCAAAATACCTTTTGAGCAAATCCTGAAAGTGAAAATGTAATTGATTTGTGATCTAGGAAAGGTAGCAGGTCTTGGAGAAACAGAATAAGGACATTCTTTTGTATTTATTTATTTTTTAAGTAGCTTGGGGTTCTGTAAAATATGAAATATGGAAGTTTACATTTTTACTTCTTTTAGTGATGCTAGTTGATCAATATGACAATTACCTTAGTTGCTTTGTCCAGTTTTCTAGTGTCTGTAGCTCAGAAATACAGAATATCATGTGGTTTTGTACTAAAAACTCAAAAATATAAAATCAATTATATTTAAGGAACATAATGAAGTTCAGATTAGGCCTGTAAACATTTAGCTGAAATAAATTCAGAACTTTAATTATGAAATTTCAGGACTTCAAGACAATATAAAGAGAAATACACAGAGAAAGAGTACACAGTAGATTTATACTTTTAAAATGTACTTTTGTTTTGAAATATATAGTTCCTGAAGACTTGGGAAATATATGTATATAAACATGGTTCTCAAATGAAATTCTTCTCTGTATTATTCTGTTCATTTCACTGTTGACCACTTGTGTCTAATATATCAAATATCAACAAAAAGCGCAAAGTCTTCCGCTAGATATTGCTTTTCTCCTGGGAATTTTTCAAGTTTTAAAATCCTTTGTGTGAGCCTTTGATTTCTTTAGAATGTTTTTCCTAATCATTTTATAGTCTGATACACACCTAAAATGTCAGTGTGTATAGACATAATCTAGCTGCTGCATTATTCATTATTTAAAATCTTGTCCTTAATGAAAAGCCTATATTGAAGTCTGTTGCAAGTGTGATGACAAATATAAAAATGGCCATTCCTATGCTCTTCCCAGTATATTCCATTTGGATTTTAATCCATATGATGTGGATTACTGACATGAAGAACTTCTTAATAGGAAATATAGAGGCTTTCTGGGGTGATTTTTTAATATATACAATATTTTAGAGAGGGTACAGAGTCATTGCTATCTGGAAATTGTTTCATTCCTCATTTTTCATTTCCTCAGATACTCGTATTGGGTGTATCCAATAGTATTTTCATAGCCACCACTATTTTTACGTGATTGCAAATGATTGAATTATCACAGGTAATGTACAATGAGGAAGTACAGTAAATGCTACATGTTTTGATTCAATCTTGTGAAAAATGTAAGCTCAAATATTTTTGAAGACATTCTGAAGACATTTATGATATCTTGAAGTGTGCACCAAGCTTGCTATCCAAGAAGCACATGTGTGGGATGACATAATGTTGCTAGTTATATAAACTTTAAAACATAGACATAAAGGCTACTGTATTTAAATCTATTAGACACATAACTAAGCAGTGTGAAGTACTTTCAAATTTGGTCAGGTTGGTGAAAATTTCTCTTATCAATGTCTTTTAGAAGAAACTATATATAAAGCAATGCCCATTAATAGAAAATATTTATTTCTTGTGCATCTTTATTTTTACAGCTGTTTCATTATTGCATGCATTTTAGTGCATCAATCAAAGAAACATCCTTGTTATAAGAACTTTCAAATATATTTAAAAGAGCAAACTACATTTCAATATGTAGACTAACATGCACGTTTCTGTGTGCGCTGATGGTCAAATGGGTCTATGATGAATATATCTCTATATGGAAAAAAGCAAAGGAAGATTTAAAGAAGCTACTTTATCTGTGTTTACCTGAAGGAATCCATGACAACAGATGATACTCTATTTATGTGCCATTTTTACTTGGTTCATCCTTGGAGCACTGGTATTGTCTGACCTCCACAAAAATAAGCTTTTAAAGATGGGTAACGATAAGAAATATTCAAAAGCACCTCCCTGACTTAATAGTATGTTTCAATAGGACATACCTCTTAAATTACTGCACCATTTTTGAAAAACTTGAAAAACGTTGGTGGTTCTGCATTTACAAAAGAATATATTAAAAGGTAAAGAAATCTTACTCACCTTTAGTTTTATATGCTTTTTTTTTTTTTGTACAGTGGTGCTGATAAGGGAAAGAAATGTAGGATTGATTTTCATAAATGATAGATTTACTCTAAAATTAAATCCACATCATGCATTGATATTTATAATGATAAATATTTGACTTCTGTTTGCTCTAATAAGGTGGATTAAGCCCTTATAATATGCTATTGATAAGCATGTGATTGGCAAGATCTCTCCAAGATGACCTCAATCGTTTATTTCAGGGTGTACACAGAAGACTGATGAGCTCCTGGTCTTTTTTGCAGTCCTGAAATACAGAACATCAGGGCAAGATACCACTTAAGGTAGAACTTTACAGCACACCCAGACCAATACATATTGAAAACAAGAACTTGAAATTTCAACTGATTGTCAGGAAGTTAACTTAAACAATACCATAATGTTCAGAGATTTAAAAAATTACACAGAGGTAATGAAATAATTTGGAGTTAATGGAATGCTATAAGAGAAGGATGCTAATGATCCAAAATAATTTCTGCATCCTTGAGTGTAATTTCCAGGCTATCTTTCTGTAATCTGGGAACCTACCCTCCCTTACAGCAGTACTTTGTCTGCAGGAGACAGGCACGCAGGTTTCACTCATTCAAATTGGTATAAATGGCTTTTAGAGCTTAGATGGGGGAAGGTGACATAGGAATGAAATTGAATTGCTGTTTTCACTTTTTTCCTTAACATTTGAGTGTCCTGAATTCTGAGGCTGCATTGAATACTTACCATGATATTGTTTTAAACTGTGGTATTGTGCAAAGCTGCTGTTCTACCCTCTTTTGAATTCAGCAAGGAGGGCAGACCAACAGTCAGTAGCTTCCAGCTCTCTCCTCTAAATTACAGGAAAATTACATGGAACCTTCTTCAAAGGCAGAGGAAGTGTTGAGTGGGAAAGACACATTTCCATAAATACAGAGCGGAACATGAGATCCTTAACAGTTCATGTCACCAACAGACGCAAATGACGTACATTAAAATTGAAGATGTCATATTAGTTCTTCTGTGACACAAAGTTTCATTAATAATTAACAATTTACAGAGGTCATCTGTTTTTATGCTTGGATTTGTGCTCAAAGGAGATACAAGCTGCTTGAGAGAAGCTGGCTCCTGCATTAGATGGTAACAATAGCAAATTGTGATCCTTCTACAACTAATACACCAAGTTTAATTGCAAAAGAGCAGTAGGGAAGTTAATATTGTGCTTTTGACATTAGCATCTCAAGGCGTGGTAGAAATCCAGATGCCTGCTTTGACCCTGCTGTCTCATGTATTTGATGGAACCTGTGCCAGGAAGTCTTACTTTTTAGGTGGCTGTCCTTTACCCATTGAGGAGATTTTAAATTTTTTTTAAGTTTTTTGAAGCCTACGCTTGGACACAGTTTTCACATACGACTAAAATCAGCCTTGTAAAATGATACCAGGAAACTATACTTTATCTTTACTGATGCATACTGCCATAAGTAGTTTATGTTTTCAGAGTAAGGCCCTAGTTCAGAGAACCGAGTAAAAATATTACCCAGCATTTATGTAGTCTCAGATCGGGTAAATATCCCTATAAACACACAATGAGCAACATAGGCTTTGTCAGGACCGTTCACGTGCTGAGATTTAAAAGCTTCAGAGAACAAGAATGGTAAATTACAGTGAATTCTTACATTCCTCAACTCAGTGTCTCCTCCCTATAGATGCATAGAAGAGAGCTCCTGTACTGCCTCGGAAGAGGAAGATAGGAAGTAGTTACGAAGGAGCTGGGAATAAGATCACTTAGAAAAATTAACAGGCACAGCTTGTAAGCCACTGAAGGCTTCTCATCCCACCAGGGGAAGAGAGAGAAGCAGTGCAAGGAGGCACGTTAACAATTTGCAATGCAGTTATAACCAGAACTTGTGGGAAAGCAGCAAAGACTGCTCAAGAGCCCTGTAAGCAGAGGCACAAGTAACAGAAAAGGAGAAGAGTATTGCCAGGATGTCTTCACTGCAGAATGAGCTTTCACTACGCTAATTCCGGTTTGCCTCCAGAGGGCTGAGCTCAATTTTCCTAACTTGAGCAAATAACACGGCATACTTGTAGGGATTAATTTTATCTATTGCATGCATTATAATAAAAGACCCTCTGGGCAGTTACACATCAAATTACAAAACGTGTAAGCAGTCTTATTCCTTTTTCCCCAACTTTCTTGCTTCCTGTAAAGCTAAAGATTAATTACTATTTGAGCTGCCTTGGGGGATGGGAAAAGAATTAGACAGGAAAAAATTGTATACTAAAACCAAACTCATGACATGTCCTTGTTAAAAAATGTGTATGTATTCAGAGATTCAATTACTTTTATTTAAAATGAAAAATAAAATAATTGTCATACTTCTTCTAAACAGGGTATTGTGACAACTCTTTTTACCTGTGTTTTCTGTCCTATTATTTACTCCTCAGGAGTCATCTTGAATTCAATTGCTTAAATTTTACTGTCATTAAGTTTTCACCTCACAATACAAATCTTTTTTTAGATGTATTTAGCTTGAAATAGCTGTTGAACTTGGGAGATGGTGAGTGAGAGAACCTTAATAATTTCTGTTAATTTTGAGTACAATTTCTTTTTTTTTTTTTAGTTTTCACAAACAGTTTTTGCCCACAGTGATTTGTTTGTTTTTACAGGAACTATTTATGACTACTGCACCTTTAATTTTGTTCTCGTAAACCTCAACAATTATTTGGATGTTTCATTTTTCTCAAGTTAATGAGAGCTTCAGCTTTCCCCTCCCCCTCCCCCCCCAAGTGTACTTTGTTTTTGTATGTTGTATGTTTCACTCATATTCTTTTCTAAAATGTCAGGTGATATATTGTTCTTAACTTGTCACTACCAGGGATTTTGTTTTATTGAGGTCTTCCTTCCTGCCTACAGATCAATAAATAAGACTGGAATAGGAAAACTCCAGATTCTAGGCTTATTTTCATGTCATTTGAAGGAAGTTAATGTTCCACTTTTTTATTTATTTTTTCTTCCGAGTGCTTTCCACTCCCTATTTTGCAGAATCATAGACTTCAAGGAAGATGTTAAATGACATAACTAGTCCACTTTTCTGTCTCGACACTTGCTTTTTCCTAATGATGCTGTAAATAGAGATTCTGTAACTTCCTAAACACTTTTTTCCTACCCAGTTACCTATTAAAATTGATATTATTGTTCAAGCAGTTTTGTAAAACAACAAGATCATACTGATATTATTCATCAGGCTGGGAAATACAGTAAGGTACTGGCTTGGCAACTGGTTTCCAAAGATCCTAAGTCACTGCTTTTTGACAAAGATATAATTGCTATGAAGCTTGCTTCATTTTACAGCAGCGTGCATATTTGTACTTGCCTGGAATTATTTAAGTTTGCAAACTTTTGTTGTTAAAACTGCAAACCTGTCGTTTGTATTAGTCAATATCATTTGGTACTTTAGCTTAGTATTTTAGCTCAGACTCTATCTGACAGCTTTCCTGATACTTGCCTAATTATTTGTGATCAAATTGATTCTACATGTCCAATAAACAGCTCTTTCATCTCTCAGACCCATGCCACTATACTGAAATGCCTTGAATTTGAACTAGTCAATACTTGTGGGATTGTCCTTAAGTGCCCTTCAGCTAAGTCTTGCTAGGAGTTACTTTTAGTAAACGTTTCCCCTGAGCTGCAGTAACCACATGTGCTAGTGCTTGGGGTAACTGTTGATTTTGATCAGCAGCAGCAACTCTAACTTAACTTGCAGGTGCTCTTTGAATAGTTATTCACTGTGCCGAATAGCTTTTGTGTCAAACTGTGCTTCTTGGCTGGCTCTTTGTGTTGTATCCTGGGTGTAGCTTTGCTTCTGAAACTCAGCTGGTTTGACAGCTCTCCTTATTTCCAGAGCCCTGATATGTGTTCTACTTTGAGTGTTTTGCCCTCTCTTGGTCCATCAGCTCTCCATCCATTGTGAGACTAGACTTATCTAGTTCATCATGTCCTCCCTGACTCCATGGAAAGAATTAAAGTTTTTGTTTGCTTGTTTGTTTCTAGCGGCTATGCAATCTATTCCTTCCTCTCTACTCTTATTGAAGCAATTTTGGAGCAATGACAGGAACAATATTGTGTTTACAAATGGGGCAATTGACACCCAGTTGTTTTCACGCAGGCCTGGTTAAACAAACCACCTTTCCCCATCTGAACTATAAGTAACCCTAAAGAAAATTCATTCTCTGTGCCATGTTAAGTGGAGAATTGTGCAACTCACTAACGTAATATGCCAAGGTCTGTTGCAAGTGGGTGAGTCCCTGAACTATTGTGGAAACAGCTGGGCTGGGCAACATGTGAAGTGTGGCGTCATGCCCAAGAAGTCAGCAAAGCTTCCCAGATGAGGTAGGAGATGATGCATTCCAGCTAAGAGGTAAATTCAGGCTGAGATGCTTCATAGATCAGGCTGATCAACTTCAAGGTCATTTTTCTACCGATCTTGGTAGATTGAATGCCTAAAAAGCCCAGTAGTAAAAAGCTGCTACAATTTTATTCAAAGGTATGTTTGGTAGATTAGTTAGGTCAATAGGTGTGTACAGAACAACTTTGAATACCACAGAATTAATACAGCTGAAGATTTTTGTGAATATGGTTCTAAACAAAAAAAGCCTAATCTTTCGTTTGTTGGGACAAAACTAACCTTGAGGTAGGTTAAGAGAAACAACTTTTAGCAAACAGTAATTCAGATTTTATTAAGGATTACATGTTCCTTCTGAATGATAAAAGGAGTTTGCTACCCTGAGGGCTTTCTAAAATTGGTCTACTAAAGTTGCTTGTGGTAAAGAATTTTTAAATTTTATTTCCAACTCATTGAAGAAAAAAAATAGAAAAGTATCAGTGTTGGGTCACTATATGATGCTCATTCTGCTGGAACTAGCAGTAAGCTGATATGTCTGCCTCTCCTGCAGTAAGGGACCATTTTGCCTGGTACCATAAAAAAATGTATTATGTAATAAACACAATCATCTAGGATACCCATTGCTCTCCTCTTGTCCTAACAGCAGTCCAAGTGTCCAAACATGGACTGAGGTTTGAGTTACATCCCAGATCTTCTACTGAGTCTGTGATTCCTTGTAGGCCCATTCCTGGACAGGCCAGTCTTCCAGTCTTATCAGCTTGTGGTACCAAAGCTTGACCCCTAGCATGAAGAACAGCCAAAGGCCACTTTGTTCCTGGGAGACTGTGGCTCTTTTCTGGACTGCATCTTAACAGGCTTTTATTAGGACTGCAGCTCTGCAGTGCGAAGAAAAGCTGTCACAGAGGTTGTAATTCAGCTATCTATTGCAGAGGACATGTCTTTCCATTCACACTGTGTGGTGGCTCACAGTCATGCCCCAGGTGCTGGATCTCCCTGCCTTGTTGAGAGAGCTTGAGCGCAAAGGGCAATGTAGCTGGTGGTAAGGGTACTCCAAGAAGCAGAGTGCTGGCAGGGAGGCTGTGTGCTCTGGGCTATGATTCCCTTCTCTATAATTACATACCAGCGCTGTGGCCACCAGCTGTCTGGGGGGGGATGCTGTCCCGATCCAATATCGGGGGAGGTTTCGATGTGATCCCAAGAGCGAGATTAAGACACAAACGAGGTCAAATGCCGTATGTCTTAAACAACTTTTATTACCAAAAGTAAAAGTTAGTAGTGATACTGTATGTCCTAAACATATTCTATTATCAAAAGTAAAAGTTAGTAGCGATAGGATAGATTAGAATAAAGGTAGAAATCAAGCAAGCATTCGGGATAGAGTTGCAAGAATAGTCACCACCATGGACCCGCGACGTCTCAGAGTCTAAGTCTTTGAGTGTTTCAGTAGCGAGCAGTCGCTCCAGGGTCCGTGGTGGGCGATCTCTCAGAGGTCGGTGGTGGTCGATCGCTCTGAGGTCGGTGGTGGTCGATCGCCCCGGGGGTCGTCTTGTCAGTCCCCTTTATTCCTGTTCGAGGGCTGCAGTTTCCATGGCAACGGTACATTGCCACATTCCTAGACAATGCGGAGTCCTGCTCAGAGCACATCCTCTGCAAACCGGAAGCTTCAGTGGCCTTGCAGCTGCTCTTATCTTTGGCCAATGTTTTATAGTTCCGTTTCCTTGAGACAAATGCCGGGACTTTCTGACAAATGTTTTATAGTTCCGTTTTTCCCACTCTGCAGCGGCTCTTCTTAGATAAGCAATCCTTGAGATAAATGCCAGGACTCCCTGACAAATGTTTCAGTTCCTTACAGATGCGCCCTCCTGTTGCACAGGGACCCCCTGCACAGAAAAGTTCCCTCATTATTTTCTGTCCTCCCAGCCCACGTATCTTTGAATCGGTGTGGGAATTGGCCTCATCAGCAAAAGTTTGAGAGGAATTCATCTAAGTACTTGTGATATCAATTAGAAGTCAGCAATAAAACTGGAAGAGGGCTGGGTGGTTGACAGCTCATACAAATGGTAGAGTTGACAGATAAGAGCTTTCAGTGCAAACATGCCAAGCTCTATATTCAAAACTTACCTACATTTCAAGTAATACATATAATCCCTCATACTCTCTTTGTCCAATCAGAACTAGGCAATACATTTAATATTTTACAGATTTTCAATTAATTTCCCTCTGAAAAGTTGCAGATTCAGAGTCATTACCAGAAATTATTTAGTGAAGAATTTTGCATAATGAACATTTGAGAGTTGACAGTAGTTGACTTGCAAAGCAAAATTTTGGAAAGAGAGGTAACATTTGTTAAGATAAATTACTCATTCCAATTTATTTATCTATACCTAGTTCTAAACCACTTAGGTGTAACTTGGAAAACATATTCTTTATTTACTCAGAGAGCAGTAAAATTGATAATGATACAGTGAGCAAATGCCATTGTAACAAAAAATGCATAGGAGAGAAAATATCTACAGCTACTTTGAGCTTGTGGTGAAACTAAGTGAGGACCCAGCTTGTAGTCTAATGTGCTCATTCTATGCATTTTTAAAAAAGATATATGGAATTTTCATGTAAACAGGACAACAGAATTTGACAACATTTCAAGTACTGAAATGTTACATGAATGTATATGTACATACATATTTCTGTCATACAAGTATGCAAAAAGTTCTTAATCTTCTTTGTGTTAAATTGTTTTCCAAGAAGCTAAGACACAAGAATATTGACTGGCAACCTTCAGAATCCTTTTGGAGAGATGTGTTTCAATTGTTCACAGGGCAGAAGACAAACTAATATGTTGAATGGTACCTGAATTTCAAAATATACAAGCGGAACACAAAACACTCCCAGAAAACAAAATAATGTGTTCTTGCACATTGGTTCAAAGAAGCCTCAAGTATGGAGAAATTACAGGTAAATAGTAAGAAAAAAAATGTGTTACCCTCAACCTACTTTGAAGATAGTGATAAACAAAAAGAAAAAACAGCGAACAAGAAACTGCAGAAACTGGTGCAAAGGACCAGAGCAGAAATCCTCATGCTGTCATAAGAAGGAAACGACAATTTTATCTGGAACATATTGATAAATCAGAGCTTCAATAATTAATTCTGTAAACAATTTTTTACCTTCTGTCTCATAGGAAGGAGAAGAGATTTTCTTAACAGAAAAGAAAACCGCTTGAAATAAAATCTATAATGTCAAAGATCAGAATTCTTACTTACCCCTCAGCCATCAAAACCAGATCATGCCACTATAACATACTTTCACCTAAGCAACAGCTGATGTAGGGTTGCACTGACTACTGAACGGAAAGCTTTTTTTTTGGCATTCATAACATCCTAGAGTAACGAGTTCCACAAGATCTTTTTTCACATAGTAACACAATCCTTGTCTGTTTACCAAGATGTTAAGAGGATTTCTCCACTCTCCCCTTTTTCCTGACCTCTTCTTGAAAGGTTGGCTTTAATACTCTAGCTTTGCTCATTGCTGGCCAGTAGCTTTCATACTGTATTACAGTTGATGTGGCATAGGGCATTTGGGTAAGTAAGGAGCAAGGAATACATATTCTTAGAGTTAATCTCAATGTATAGACTTCTTAGGGAAGTGGTAAAAATGAACTACTTTTAGAGAGGAATTTGCCAAAAAGTTTATTTCATAAGTTCTTTTTAGCATGTTGCATTGATACAGAGAGTTTTTAAATGTCAAGTCATTTAATGATTTTAAAGGAACAGCTGGAGGTTATCCATTGATAACTTCCCACCCCACAGATTGTGTATCTTAAGAAGTAGCTAAGGATTTTTAAGGAATGAAATCTCCTGTAGATTTATTCTCTCTTTCCACAACTTTTTCCAAGTATTTCCTCTTTTTATTAGGAGACAGGAGTAATAATTGGGCCAAATTTCTTCTGCTTACATCCTATGGTAAGCAAACCTTCTTTTGACCTTTTGGGGGGTTTTAGCAGAAGTAGAAAACTACTAAGAGATTCCGATGCTCAAAGCATATGAATAAAATAGTGAGAGATACATTCACTACCACCTAAAACACTTTCTTTTTATCATACCTGACTCTGTTCCTTCTGGAACTTTGATGGGTTTGTGCATCTTTCGTATCTTATCTCAGCATCAGTAGATTTTCCATGCGCTGGAATTAAGAGCTCATGAGTTTTATTAAAAATGCTCCTTGTTGCTCTGTAGATGCAAGGGTGTTTCAGACAGTCTATGTCAGGCAAGTCATAAGACACCCTGGAGTGACCTCAGAGATAACTGGTAAGTGTGTATCATAAAGAGAAGAATGAATATAACTAGTCCATTTCGTATTCTTTTGAAAAATGATTTAGACTCCTTTTGTGATGGGATGACCTCAAAGACAAATACAATGTATACCTGCCACAGAAATGACTACTATGCAGTGAATGACCATTACAGTTTATGTAATTAAAGATGATGTCAAATCAGGTCACTAGTCAAACCAACTTTTTCCTCGTCTGTCTCTGAATCAGGAAAAAAAAGGAATCAAACAAGTAAAAGCCGCATTAAAATTATTTTCCTATTTTTTAATAACTTCCTGAAAATCAAAGCTGCTTGCAAAATAAAATGAACAAAGAAACCATTGCATAGTACAAAAAAATAGAGCTACATAGTCCTCTGTCATTAGTGAGCAGCAAATGGAAAAAGACAGTATTCAATATTTAACGAATTCTCCTAAAAGAGAAAAAATCACATGCATGCAATAAAGGATAGAATAGATATACTTGTGTTTCCCTAGTACTCTGACCTGTGTGTGACTGCAGGATATTTTTTTCAGTTATATTCAAATCCACTGCACAGACCTACAAATGTTTTTCAAAATAGGGGAGATGGCACTATCAACCTGAAAATCAACAAGGAAGGATGATAACAGGAAAATCCTGATTCTGCTCACGTACCATCCATTTAGTCATTTAATCAAGACAAGCTCAGGTTGGAACCCCCAAGCCCAGACAATATTCTTCCCGGTCTGTTATTGCATGCACTTAGTAATAATTCCCTATTTCGCACAGCTCTGCAGAACTGTGTATCACCAATTTCTCACCTGTCATTGTAGACATGCAAAGGTACTGACAAGGTCAGTGCTAGTTCTTTATCTGCTTTGGGATATCTGGAAGTTAACACTCATATGTAGGTTGCTGTGGGTTTTGAGCTGATTTCACAGACTCAAATCCTAGACAGTTGATGTGAACTATTAGTGAACACTGTCAGGAGGAGTAACTGAAAGCACTGAGGACCTCTCTTTTTTCTTTTTTTAAAAAAAAAAAAAAATCATATTTACTATTTTATTTGCTCTAAAGAGTTCTACTGGACGGAAAATGTTAAGAGGTTCTAAAACAAACATTATGTGGATTTTATCTACCATGTTGATAAGATTAGGCAGGGAACAGGGTATCAAGATCATTCTGTGCTATGACAGAATAGGGACATGAAGAATATACTTCTTCTGTTTTTCAGAAAATAGCACAAAAGAAACATCCTGAAGTGAAATGCAAGTAAGATAAATAAAACGGATATCAAATTAAGGGCTAGAAATCTATTATTACTTTTATATTGTGTCTGCCTGTGAATTTAAAAAAAAAATCTGCCTTCTATTTCTACATGTTGGATACTTAGAGGTTAAATCTAGAGCAAATGCATTCTTAGCCTTTAAGCTTTACTCAAAGTAATGCAGGGAGAGAGGTTTTGCCTCATCATCTCCCTGCTTGCTGGCTAACTTAACTGAGCATATTAGGAGAGTGTTCTTCTTTGTGGCTGTCAGAACTGTAAACTTGTATTTGCCTTTCCGAGAACAAAGAGGAAATAGAAGAGGACCTGTGATTCAGGAACTTGCACCGATAACAGGGCCAGTCGTCCTGAGCTAGAAAAGAGTTTAATATAGGTGACAACCAAGATTGCTGTTTTCCCAGGCCTGTTGCTCTTCCCAAATTCAGGCAACCTCTATCAGTCTTGTAGAAGTAAGCCAGTGAAAAGGATTATGGTGGTTGTGTTGGCAAAGTGATGATGGGAGGATGCTGGTAAAGGGATGGTAGTCTCGTAACTGAGCTTGGCTACCACTAGCACATACTCCTGTGGCCTGGCTTACAGTTTTTCTTGGCGTGCACAACCTTGTTTTACTTTCCCTTCAAAGCTGAGACTAAAATGATATTCTATCCCAGAGGCAACAAGAACCAACTATTTTTCTTCACTGTCTGTGTGAAGCAGGGAGATGGTATCTCTGGATAGCAAAAGAGGAGTATACGTCTCAGCACATTGTTGTTCTTCCTGTTCCGTCTTTTCCTCAGTTTCCTTTAAATACTCCTTGTGCTTTGATTTAAAAGAAGTGGACCAAGGAAAGGCATTGCAAGTATCTTCCCTTTTGCTTTCTCTTATGGTTTTGACCATCTATCCCAGCTGCTTGCCAGGCTTCAGGCACTGTGAAATCGGTATGCTCTAAAAGGTATAAGAAGGTAGTATATTTTTTCTTTCTTCTTTCTTTTAGATACCTGCTTTTCATTTTGGTCTAATGGAGAAAAGGTGTTTTTCCTGTAAGCTTGTCATTTGTTGTTTATTAGTCAACTTTTAATGCACAGCTTGGAACGCTTTCAGAAAGTCAATATAGCAACTCTGTAACATAGCATTCACAATGTCCTTGTTCTGGTGAGTGCTCCATTAATCAGTTATAATGGGCTGATGACCCCAAGCTGATAAAGCCCTGACCCTTGCAGCTCAGAGAAGACACACTTTAAGACAGACAGATGCACCTGCCACTGTTTATTTTCAGACAGGGAGGGAAATGGCCCCATGTCATTATTATTGTTTGTCCGGTTACACAGTTGAGGCCTCTGCTGGGGTGATAAAGGTTTCTGAGCAGCAGATTCAGAAAAGGAAATGCCAAAGGAAGCTAATAAACAAAGGATAAGAAAGAATAAGGGGGAAGGAGGAAAGAGAGGAGAAAAGGGAGAAAGAGAGAAAAAAGAAAGAGAGGAAGGAAGAGAGAGAGAAAGGAAGAAAGAAAGAAAGAGAGAGCAAAAGAAAGAGAGAGCACGAAAGAAAGAAAGAGAGAAAGAGGGAAAGAAAGGAAGAAAGAAAGAAAGGAAGAAAGGAAGGAAGGAAGGAAGGAAGGAAGGAAGGAAGAAAGAAAGAAAAAAAAAAAATGTACAGGTTAGGAATTGAGGACCTGAAAACTTAAGTAAATAATTTGTGGTGATTCAGAGCAACCAAATTCAGGCTTCTGGAATTCCAGGCTAACAACTTCAATACAAAAGCACCCAAGGAAATACTGCTTTATTTTGAACCCTGAGCACAGCAGTATTTGAAACCTATCTTTAGAAAGGTATCATATACCTCAAAGGTGTTCTTCCAAGAGCCAGCACCAACCATCATTCATTGGTGTCAGTTTCCACTGTTGCCTCTAGGAAAGCTCGGACTTTTTCCTCTGTTCCAGCTGTGCTCCTGGGCAGACAAGGTAAAGAGAAGAGAACTTCATTCTGGTTTTTGACACTCTAGTAACTATAAAATCAGTGCCAATGGAAACATTCATAAGTGGAGAATGCTGTGAAATCCTTTGAGGTGTCATTAAAAGCCCTTTGTGGTTCAAGAGTTACAGGTTTCATTTGTGTGTTAAAGGGCTTTAGCTGTTCTACTGCAGATGCCTTTTCTTCTAGTTGACATTTTGGCAGGCCAGGAATTTCTCCTACTACAAAGGTAACAGAGGAGAATTACATTATGAATGTTTTATGAAAAATGAATTTGTTATTCACAGAAATGTTGGCTTTAACTAGAAATTATGTTAGTGTAGCTTATTCTACTGTACTTGCATTTAGTGGTTCCCTTTATTAGCATAGTCCCTCTGGCTTATTTCCTTACTAACATATTCTTCTTTTGCTCTTCTTCTGTTACAGACACAATATTTTTTGTGTTTAGTGCCAGGTAATAACAAATAATGTTTATCTATTCTCTCTCTTTTCTCATTTCTCCTTTGTTTCACCTCTTGCTTTTATTTCTTGTTCCTTTTCCCATTTTTGTCTTCTCAGCTGAAATCGTTCTTTTCTTCCTGTCTTCGCAGCTGTTGTGTTTTCTTAAAATATCCCTTCTTTTCCGTTTCTGTCTCTCCTTTTATCCTCCTATACAGATTTCTTGCTGTCTGGCTACTTGCCGTGCAATTTGTCATAAAATAGTGGCAGCGTGAGAAGACTGCTTTGAAAAACTCAGTCAAGTGAACATAGAGACAGATCTCCCTTTTAATTCTTCCAATTTCTCTGACAAGATCTGAAAACCATGTATTCTAATGCCAGATTTCCCTTCACTTTTTGAGGTAGAAAGAAATTGTATGTATGTATTTCTTTAAGTATGGGAATGCAGTATGAAATAGTTTACAAATAGAATTCTTAATGTTTTGTAGACTTCAGATCAGGGACCAAAATGTAGTTTTGGCATTTTCAAATCTATGGTCTGGGGCAGCTTCAAGGACCATTCCTTCTCCTGAGACAGATTAATAGTTTAAGGCAGTGTGTTAGTAGACAGGCAGTAAGTTGAGAGTCTCCTTCGGCACTTCTGGTTTTGGTGTCTTGCCACCTTTGATTGGGCAAGTTAGAAGGCAAATGCCTAAAAAGTTTCATGGTTTAACCTGGCAGGCAGCCAA
>NW_009199416.1:0-7357 GCF_000690835.1 Fulmarus glacialis | reverse complement strand
TGATTCTGTGATTCTATGATTCTATGAGTGCGTGGATACGACAGCCTGATTGAAATCAGTTTGTTTTAAAAAAAAATCATCTTCCCTTCCTATGAGATCCTTCACTGAGCTTTACTATATTGTTTCAACAACTTTTCCTGCAACAGAGTGTACACTGAATGCAAGGACAAATAAGGCCTCAGTGAAAAAATAGCAGATGAACATATATAAGGTTAATGGACAGACTGAGCATAAAGCAAAGTGGAACAATAATTTTAGGAACTGGATATACACAGAAAATAGGTAAATTTTTGTAAGTAGAGCAGTGATTTTTACATTCCAAATTTATTTTTTATTCAAATATGGTATATATTTGCCTCAGGCTTTTCACTAAGTTTGTACAAGACGATTTGCTGCTTGTTCTGATTTTTCAGTGGATGGAGGACTTCAGTCTACAATTCTTATCATATTTTAAAATATATTTGCATATACTTATTACTGTAATTGTCACAAGAGTTACAGTTCAGTCTGATCACCTGGACAATGGCTAACTGGAATCAGCACAGCAGTACATCAGCTACATTGTTACTTTTTCTGCAAAAATACTTAAGCAGAGTTATATTATTTGTAATATTTCATGAGTGTAGCATACTTAAGTGGCAATAAACATTTCATTTTTGTAGCCTTCCAAGCTGTTTTGTAAACTTTAATGGGGTACTTTGGACAAGTTATGAAAAAAACATAGTCATCTGACAAACTGATATCTCTTACAAAATGAGTTACAGAAGTCACTTACAGTGAGTAATATCTGGTGGGCCATATGGATCGGTCATGTAAATGGTGGTGGGCTTTCCAACTTTCAGATACACTACATCTGATGTGTTCTTCAGTATCGCTACTGCCTCTTCATGGGTAACTTCTTCTAAACTGTAATTATTTACCTTAAAGGAGAAATCAGACAGGTGAGTTGGAATGCAGAAATAGACACAAAAAATGACACAGCCTTGCAGTTATCACAATGTTGGGAAAAATGCTGTAGACAAAGAGCACTGAAGATTACAGAAGCAGTATTGCAAAAAGGTAGAAAATACAGTTTTCTTAGCACATGCATATTCAAAGACTGGTGTAGCAGTATTGATAATATCACAGAATCATAATGGTCGAGGCAACACTTGGTCTTGTCAGTAGAAAAGTCCTTTGCGATATTCTGGTACCAGTAACATCATTAACATAAAACTATATTTAATAATAATTTAATAACTTAACACCATATAATTTACAGAAACTGCCTACGTTATTTGACCTATCAAGATGAACTGTCCAAATTCACCTCTTAGCATGCATGGCTGGGACCTCAGAAATACTTAACACCCCCAAATCTTTCCATTCCTGATATGACATTGACCACTGAAATAATAAGAGGTACAAAGTGGTATACAGAATATGGGGCTGCTTATGAGGTGCAGGAAATGAAAAAGGGCAGTTATGGATGTGGGAAAAGGGATTTTCAGTGTGAAAGTTTGTCATTTTTCTGGAAGCACAGGAAAGAGACACTGAAAATGTAAGAGAATGTAGTACTAGTTCTGTGCTTTATCGGAAAAGAAAAATACTTAACAAGAGCAAGGATAAGAATACAGGACTACAGATTAAATAGGGAAGGAAATGGTGGCAATAAACCTTGCCTATTTATGCTTTACTCCCAGAGAAAGAAAATAAAAAGGAAAGTGTCAGAAGTGGTTTATTGTAGAGGCATATAAAATTTATTCACATATAAACCCACTATATCCACAGAATGTCAACAATAGGTTGTCCTCCTATAAGCAGAATAGTGAATAGTCCCTGCCCCAAAAACATACATCCTGAACGGAGAAATTATAGGACAGAGGAAAGAAGTAAAGAAGGGTGTAGATACAGGTTTCAGACATGTGGTGTAAGCCAACAGAAATCATAGAATCACAGAATATCTAGTTGGAAGGGACCCATGAGGATCATCGAGTCCAACTCCCTGCTCCTCGCAGGACTACCTAAAACTAAACCATATGACTAAAAGCGTTGTCCAGACGCTCCTTGAACTCTGACAGGCTTGGTGCCGTGACCACTTCCCTGGAAGCCTGTTCCAGTGACCTACATTTCACAGTGAATGTTATGTATGAAACATTTTATTGTGATTTAAAGTGCAATCCTCCAACTTCTACAGTTACTGCAAGGATTCCTTGTAAAGATTATGCAAGATGGAAGAAAAAATAGCTCCTCAACTATAGTGTAACATAGTACAGCTGTAAATCATAGAAAAAAAAAATACTTTCTAGAGAATTTAGTATCAGTAAATTATCAGAGACCTGACTGTGACAATAAGCTACTGCCAAAGGGTTTGGTAACTGGAAAGAAATCCAGCTATTATGAATCACTGGAGGACTCTTCATACCCAGATGATTTCATCAACACCAAGAAAGAATGATTGCTATTGGACAGTATTGCTAAATGTAAGGATTCTGTTTAAACTTTGTTCCTTGTATAATTTTCAGACTTGGTTTTAAGGTTAATTGAAAGAGGCAATGACAGGCATGTTATGACAATTTGACATGAAGAGCAATGATACAACCTAACACTCAGAGGAGAGTTGCTGACACTGTATGCTGTATTTTGACAGGTCTTCTATTTAAATAAAAATCTGACACCCATCTTCTATAAATTTCTCTGGTTTTCTTTGTTATGAACAGCAGTAACATATATATGAACTTCTAATAAATAAATGTCTTTTAAATTACTAGGCTGATAGCAAGAAGTGGTGACTGAAATTAAGCATTTCTTGTTTATGTATTTCAAAACTGCCAAATACTGAAGATTCACACTTTTGGAAATATGACCTCACTGTTATCCTTTACCTTTTCTCCTTCCCACGCTGTCTGTACATTGTATCTATCTTGTTGTATTTCATCCTAACTGCAAGCTTTTTGAAGTAAAGAAAATCTCACATAACAACCTCCCACTATACTGGTGCTGTAAATAAATGTTCTTAGTCAAAAAAAGACACAAAATCAAGTATCATAGCACTGTCTGGATTTTGACTTTTGGTCTTTTTAGGAGCGTATAAAAACAATTAAGATACAAATTGACTTGTTGCAATTTTTTTCCAAAGTTTTTTTCTGGAAATTTAGCTGATAAAAATCATGGTTAGGACTGTTGTACTTCCATCACAACACACTTGGATGTCACAGTTGTGCAGCCGGAGGATAAACAGCGTTTTTGAAACAGAAAATATAGTATGATACATATAAAACTTATATTTGCTATGACAGGTCCTACTTCTTATCTCTCTGACAGTAACATTACAGGATAGGTATTTTACCAACGCTGTGTACAAGTTGTACAAATCTTGAAGTTAAGATAAGAATTAAAGACCAAGTGATTCTAAACTAAGAATTAATGTCTGAGCAGTTATGCATTATGTTTATCTTTATACAGTTCAAGATCCTAGAGATCATTGCAAAGTTTATGTACAATGATTTTTTTTTTTCTCATTTCTAGTATACACAAGATTAAGTGTGCAGAATATTGTGGAAAACTGAAATATGTAGAGCTGGAACTTGACAGAACTTGAAAGAAGGTAATGCATGAATGAAATCAGGATACAAAGGAGAAGTTCAGAGAAAAGACACTAGAAGAAAATTTGAGGAGAAGAAAGGACCCTTCAAAGTAAACAGAGTCCTGCCATAAAAAGTATTCCAGCAACATATACCAAAATTGCTATTCAAACTCATCCCAAATATATAGAAAATTGAAGGTTTCTCGTCTCTAAAGAGAACACTCCTAGAAAGGAAGCTTGCTATTAACGAATTTTGTCCTGGACTGCTCAATTCTCAATAAACAAAGAAATAAAGACAGAGTCAATGTACACTAAGAGCAAATAAATAAATAAATAAATAAACAAACATGTTGATTCATTCATTAGGACAAAGATTCTCAGTGGTGCCATAAGGTCTTTTTCAAATGGGAGCTCTTTGAGAAGGCAATAAAACCACTTTCCTAAATCGTTGCCAACATCAATTTAGAATTACAGTATACAAAATATACGAGAAGGCAATAAAACCACTTTCCTAAATCATTGCCAACATCAATCTAGAATTACAGTATACAAAATATATTATGCATTTCTCAGTTTCTTTTAGAAGGTAGTCTGTGCTTTGGACCTACAATTCCCATTAATACTAATATATGCATGTATCAACATCTTTTCTTCTTTTTGATCATGAAACAATGATTACAAATAAAAGACATCTGTATGTATTCTGATATACAAAAATAAAAACCTGAATACATTGAAGAATTATATTGCTCAGCTCCCTAGATATTATTGCAAGATGACTGTAGTATGTAATTTTTTTTGTAAGGAAATCTCTGGATATCATTCTTCAAAACATCATGCCAGAGATGGTGATTATTAGGAAATATGATGTTGTAGTTGTTTTTTATGGTAAGATTTATAGAGAAAGGAGAATCTCCAAGAAAGACTATTTCTTGAGCTTTTTCTTGTTTCCATAGAAGATGCCTATTTTAACAGAATTTCAAGTACTAAATCTGGCTTTTTCAGTGGTTGTGGCACAGTCAATGCATCATACCAAAGCTTCACTTCCTGCTGTCGAGATGACCTTAGCGGAGCATATAGTTTGAGAAAAAACAGTTGAGTTAGAGGTAAAGAAGATAAAGAGTGGGACGTGTGCACAAAATAAGAAATCAAAGTGTATATGGCATACAACTCTCCAAGATGCTGAAATTTTTGTGCAGAAAGGCTGACATCAGAGCTGAGTGGGTAGAAAGGGTACTGTATGCCAACCTCCTGGCTCTAAGAAGCCAAATTAAGTAGCAATGAATTAAGGGGGGGAAAAACCTCTAAGGCAAGTGCTAAAAAAGAAATTTATCTGAGTGGTCAGTTTAGTTATAGGAGTCGAATGCTTGAGCCACAAAATGCTGTGACAAGAGCCAAAGGAAAACAGTCAGAAGAAAACAGGCATGGAGCAAGTGGGGCTTTTCTCATGGGAAAAGTTCCATACACAGAAAATTCAGAAATGCAAACAGGATCTGAAGTAAAAAAGAAATTAGGAAAACTGTTTCTTTAAATAGAAAATATGTGATATAAAGACATACTGATATTACAGGAAAAGAATAAGAGGAAGAAATAATATAGCAATAGAGAAGGAAATTAAAGATACAAGTCCAATCAAAGAAGCTATTTGAGTGATGTGGGAAATCAGTAAGAAATGTTCCCAAAGAGATATAAAAAGACTGAGGTGTTTTTTTTCCTAAATAGCACAATCAAGGCAATGAAGTGTAAATCTAAGTAAGAATAATCTTATTTGGAAGTTTTCTTAGATTCATATTGGAAAACAAAGGCACTGAGAAGTAGCTAGAGTGAAAAGCTTAGAATCCCCAAAATGACTGTACAAGCGCTCTAAAGAATAACTTCATTCACAACAGCATAAGCTGATCACAGAAAAAGAGCTCTGGAGGAATAAGTCTGTCTTATTTAATTTTCTTTTTTTTTAAGGGAATTCATTCCTTTCCTCTATTGATTTAGGGTAAGAGAGATTTGATTCACTCGGTGAATGAGACAAAGAGGTGATCTTTACCTTGCCAGTGGTAATGTTTGCTTTTGTGTAATATTCTACTTTTCATTCAGAAAGTGGATTTTCCTGAATGAATCCTGAGTGAACATTTGCTGGTAAACACCAGCGATGTGCCAGCTGTAAATCTAGAACGCTGATGGCCTTTCTAAAAACTCACCATGATTTAAAAGGCTGTGAAAAGTGAAAGGTTTTTCAGTGCTGAAGACCAATCATTTGTCCTGAGGATATAAATCTTTTTGGATTAACTAACTACTTATAATCCCATGGACTCCTGAGTTAGTTGTACAAGTGCTGGACTCTGAATAAAAAGAAACCGGCTATCTTCAGATGACACAGTCTGTTAATCCCTCTGAAATTACCTTGTTTAGATTATTAATAGTTATGGACTAAACCAGATCTGCTCTTTGCAGAGAAATGCAAGAGTTTGTGCTTCACAGACAAATATAAGACTGAGCACTGGGCTTCAGGCTTCAAGCAGTGTAGTGCATACACAGTGCAAGTGGCACTGTACTATATTGGACCGTCATTTTTCAATCCCAGTTTACTCTGATTTTGGTAAAAAGAAATGTTTTCAAGGCTAATGAAGTGGCGTGAGGATGATACAACTGTGAAGGAAAAACCAGATGAGAGTATCATTAAAAGGAATAAATTGGGAAGCTTATTGCTGGGGTACCACCCAAAAACTGATCCTAGCAAATCTACGTTTGAATGCTAGATAAAGCATTGCAAGGCCAGAGTCAATGACAGTGTAAATCTGGCTCAGAGCGCAGTGCTGAATCAGAAAGGACGCAGCCACCGAACCCCCTGAGTTAGTTCAGTACTGGTTCACTCTCCACCTCAGAGTATATTTTTTCTAGTGTGTTTCCTTTGTGCTAGTCAGCCAGTAGAACCTACAGATCAGGTACCATCTGTCACACTGTTTTCTTCCTTTAAGTCTAACTGGGTAATGCCTGTACTCCTTCAACTGGCACAGCAGCGTTACTCTGGATCTGTGGGTGCACCTACCTGAGCGAAGAATGCGTGCACTAGGAACCATCCACAGCAACAGCGGGTCTGGATGATATGACACCCTTGAAGGGGGTTAGTTTGCATTACATCTAGTCTGCTGACTAAAATGCCCATTCACAGCTGCAATGTAATGCTAGTTAGGAATGCTCCTGGACCACATTTTCTATTGCAGTTTCATTAAAAAAAATCCAATTTGTTTTCTAAAAGACAATCCCACAAGACAGCCAAAATCACTTTAAAAGAGCACTTCTGATCAGAACCAAATGCCAATCTAGATGCATTTTAAATGATATGCTCTGATTATTTTAACACAAACATGATCCTGCGTCCATATACAATCTGAAAGAAACAGATACTGGTAGGGGATCCCTTAAGAAACATATCAACAACTGTGCAATCACAACCCCATTGCAGCCCTACGAAACCACCAAACAATAACATGCTTTTTTCAGCACAGAATTGGATAGAAAACAAGCCTAAATTTCTGAAAAGGAAAGTGACTCCTGTTTCTTTCTTTTTACCAGCAGTCCTGGTTAACTGGGGAGGTCCTGGATCACTGGAGGCTCGCCAATGCGATGCCCATCTACAAGAAGGGCCGGAAGGAGGATCCGGGGAACTACAGGCTGGTCAGCCTGACCTCGGTGCCAGGGAAGATTATGGAGCGGTTCGTTTTGAGGGTGCTCACAAGCCATGTGCGGGACAGCCAGGGGATCAGGGCCAGCCAGCACAGGTTCATGGAAGGCAGG
>NW_009199415.1:0-39112 GCF_000690835.1 Fulmarus glacialis | reverse complement strand
AATAATAATAATAAATTGTGAACAGCCTGAAGTTAGTGGGGGATAGTACAAAATGTGCATTCAAATTGTATTTCTTATTTTCAGTACGTGTTTATTCCAAATCATTCCCAAATTGGGTGCATCAGAACCTCGACATAACAAACTCGCAGCTTCAGTCCTACTAATGCAGCAGTCCAGAGGTCTGTAACTCAAAAGAAGAGTATTAAATATAATGTAAGTACCAAACTCACTCTAGGATTCATACATTGAGCAAGAGTCATAATTGAAACGAATACAACTAAGCATATTGGTTGAAGCTTTAGCAACATTCAGCATCTGTATGTCAGCAGGATTTGCGCATATTTTATGCTTTCAGGCAGTGAAGCAGGTTAAACCTTCAAGGTTAAATGAAGCTGCCACAGAATTTCACACTTGCTCTTTTGGAGTGCTTACATCAGAGTACTGAAACTTGCAGAAAGGATGAGGTACTTTTCTGTATGCAAAAATTGAACTTTTCAATAACCAGCTTCACTCTTGTCCACCGGACTCTTGTTTGACAGCATGTCTGTCAGAAAGTCTTTCTTAAGGTCTCTCCCAGTTATGATACGTGGTAGGGAAGGTAAAAATTCCAGAGATGTTGAGCCAATTCCTGTATTTAAAGTGATTGTTTCATGAGAGCTCAAGTGTGCACATATAGTTATGTTTTGGGAAACTTTCAGCCTCTCAGGTCAGATAATAACCATCCCATGATCTTTTTGGAGATTTCAGAAAAATAATGATTGCATTAAAGTATCTATAAATTTGCTGTGAAACACCTTCTGAAGAAGAGGCTCTTTGGCATTAAAGAATGGTCTCTACCTCCCTCTTCCCCTCCCTCAGTTATGTTGGAAAGCAAACCCACAATTTCATCTGATCTTTGCAAATCATATCCAACTTAAAACACAGAGAATTCTTTTAATTTTCCAATTATTGAAAATAGTTTGCCATTTCTACTAAGAAAATAAGAAAATCTGTATTTCCTCTGTTATAACATCAACAGTGCAAACTGTAAAGGAATTTTGGGATTATCTGAAGCTAAATTCTGTTAATTAAAATTGAAGCATTTATTACAGCTATAAAAAGATACTATCTCTTTTGATTGTGGTAATTACAGGTTACTCTGTTTTAACCTAAAATAAAGTCTAGCAGTAGAAGGCTGCCTGTAACTCAGATAAATGAGGGGCTTTTGCTTTTTCCAGCCATTCATAAAACAGTCCATGATTTATACTTGATTTTATACAAAAAAACCTCTTTACTCATTATCAGCTTAATTTTATTAATTACCCATCTATAATTAGAGACATACTCTTGCATTTATTATACGCTGTTATATGCAGGTCCACTATGTACAACCACCTCACCTCTTTCAGAACAAGAACACAGTTCCCAGGTCCCACAGACTGAGGAAGCTCTGCAATCCTGCCTTTGTTAAGGTAAGGCCCTGAGAAGCACCGGTGGTTGAAGTAGATCTTTGGGCAGCAGTACTTTCCATTAATTACCACTGAGAAATGAGAAAGCAAAGATTTAAATCACATGCTACAACCTCCGCAGCAAAGAATGACTTCTTACAATTCGTAATATTTTGCCTGCTGTAGAAAAGGAGGGGGAAAAGTCTTGAATGACATGAATTTGGGGTAGTTTCAGTGCCACATTTGCAATGACAGCACTAGTTATTCGATGTTACCAAAATATTTTTCATACTTCACATGCATGCTTGCAAATTGTCAAACTACAGGAAATAAAGTTGGTCATTTATCAGAAAAGAAACATTTCTTCCTGGCTAGTCTGATGCTTCATGGTACTACACCGGTGAGAACAGGCAAGAAGATGACAATCCCAACTTTTTGGTAGCAGAAGCACTTCCTACACAGCAATTATGGATAAATTTTCCAGTCAAGTAATCATCTCTACCGCAAACTTCTGCCACCAGAGAAGCTGGCAAAGTTATTCTCCACTGTTTATCCTAAACTGCAGTATCACATTGCTTTGCATTTTTAAACTCTTTTCCCTCAATCAGCAAACAAAAGATGCAGCAACTGATGAAGTGACCTTTGATGAAGTGACATCAAGTTTTCTAAACCTATTAAATGGTTCAACGCTGCTCAAAATTGAAGTTATGTATAATCTGTATTGCAAGATACTTCTGTATAAATACAAAATTGTTTTACCCTAGCAGTGTTGTAGTTTTTCTTGATTGAGCAACACTATCACTTAAAGGTCTTAAATTCAGTAGTTGGTAACTGTCAGATAATAAATGAAATCAAATTTACATTATGATTCTATTAAAAGCCAATTAAAATGCTAAGCAAGCACGAATCATTTCTATAAAGCTTGCATTTGGTGCAGCTTCAGATGTGCATTTCACTGTACAGAAAACAGCAGAAGAGGCATTTTGTTGCCAAACAGATAGATCTGTATGACTGTTTCACCAGCAGATGTACTTATTCATCATATTCATTCTTGCAACAGTTTAGAAAATTATTAGATTTCGCCATCTGGCACACAAAGCAGTTTACTGTTTGAATTGCTTTTGTTTATCATGATGATGAAGTTATCATAAAAAACAGACAAACCTGCTTCTCAAAGCTAGAATCTAACAACTCAAGAGCACAGATGCAGTGCGCCTGTTATGTTTCTCTCAACATTATTAAACATAACAGGTGACAATAAAAAATCATCTGCATAGGTCACAGTACACATTTGGCTCCACATATCCTCTGCTGGGGGGGATGTTCTGGTGTAAAATCTAATTGCCAGGTTTAATGCACATATCAATTGCAGGACACAAGTAATTGTATGTTTTTGTTTGTTTCATTCTTTTCTGAAGTTCAACAAATCATCAAGGGATGAAAATCTTCAAACCCTTTCCTCCTCTACCCTCTCCTAATAGAAGAGTGTTGAGCAGCTGAACAATGAGGCAGCTAAACTGTTACAGGATTTTGACTTTGTTAGCCTGCCCTCTCTGATCAGTACCTGAGTCAGAAGTGTTCAGTTCCTGGTTCTTTAGTCCATCATGAACTGTTGTCCTTGAAGACAAAATTCTGAAATGAAAAGAAGATTGGGAAAAGGGACAGATGGTAAGGATAGTCACCTCTCAGTTACTAAAACCCAACCATTAATTTTTTTTTTTTCTCCAGGTCCAGCCTTATTAATCTGCTTTTTATACCTCCCCTGTTTCACAATAACAACATGCAAGGACTATCAAATTCAATTTGGAAAGGACTACTATACTGCTACAGCTAGCAGCAATCCTTCCTTGCTTGAAGCATACAGGCTACTGTGCTGATAAACACACCACACAAAGCTACTGACAATAGTTTACATTTTCTGCCGCCTTTTAACTTCATTTCACATTTCATGGCACAAGGCAGTGTATAGTCTGACCTTATGCATTTTGAAAAAGATGGATTTTAAACAAAATACAACCAAAACGATTCAAGTACACTGGTAAGGATTCCAATTACAAAACATGGAAGAACAGTCTGCTCAGTATTTTAGGAGCAATGAAAACATTGGCAGGACTACTGACAGATCTGGTATTTGTAAAGCTGTAAGAGTCAATAAAACCAACTGTCAGGCATTCTACTGAGCATTTTTGAGCAGGCTCACATGAAGGAGTTTCATATGAGTTTCATTCATGAAAGAGTTTATAGACAAATTGTAGATATTAGCAGAACTCTCCTTTTTGGCTAGTCTGGGCCAAATTTAATCTGGGAAGGAACTATTAGAAGTTCATCTACTAAATGACAATATTCACACTAAAGCCAAATTTTCTCATCAGCTCTGCACAATCACAGCTACATGTTAAGGCAGCCACATTTTCTAAGCATGTTTACATTACAGAAACTGTATTATTTGAGAAGGGAATACAACCAAAAGGGAATCCAGTAATTTTCCCTATTAATCACCATTAAAAAAGGGCTGAAGCACAAACTTATAAATACAGTCTTAAGATCAGGCTAGTTTTTCTTAATTGCACTCCAATACTCACAGATAATGCAATCTTTTAAAAATGAAAGATCAACAGTTTCAACCCTAGAACTTCAATGACTTGACCTATTCAATAATTCAGCTGAATTGCACTAGCATTGTTAAAAAACAAATTCCATGCTTTCTATCTCCTACTATAGCAGTGCAAGAAGTCTTTTTCAACATCAACAGGAACTGCCAGCATTAAGATAAATGGATTGCAGAATCTCTCAACCCTCAGTATAGCACTTATGTAAAGCTAAATCTCCCCTAAGACAACATGATTTACCAATTAGAAAAAGAAAAAAACCCACACAAAACAAACCCCAACAAAAAATAAAAGCAAAAAACCTGGTACTTACTGTTTCTCTGGTTGAACTACTGCAATTTTTTTCTGCTTGTTTACTGAAAGGAAGAAGAAGAAAATATAAACAGCAAAGTATGGGAGGCAAACAAATGAAATTTCTAGTACAATATATATACTTGACTCATTTCTTCTAAGTTATATGCCAAAAAGAATCTATATTCAAAGTCACTGCAATGTTAGATAGCTGATCCATCTGCACTATAGACATGCTGGCCCATATAATTTGAAGTAACCCAAAAGGTTTACTTCAACTTTCACTAAAAATTCATTAAATCAGGCATGCATATCCCCAGTCTTCTACGAGATCTCACCTTTTGTGCATCTTTGTTTGCATCATGGCCCCTAAACTACCTGTAACACCACCCGAAAAGGAATGATAGGCTTTCCTTTTCAGCACCCAAAGGTGCTGAAACCTCACCAAAGGTTAGGTTCATAGGCCTAACTCACCACTTTACTGGCACAGGGAACTTCAACACTGTTTAATATTGGAATGGAATGAAATTAGCTGGTTAGAAACATATATGACTTAAGCCAATTGCTATGGAGGAAAACACTGTTGCAACTAAGAAAGTCAACTAGGTGATGGGTCCACTTGCTAATTCTGGCTTTCCCAACCAGGCAACAATATTAAACAAGGTAATGCAGTATGTGCCTCTTCAGCAATTTCAGGCTTTGTCCCCAAACTTCTGGATCTTTTTTTAAAGCATCTTTTCTCTAATTAGGTTACCCTCTACTCCTCTGTCCTTGGCAGTGCAGACATGTCTCAGATTTCTCTTGCTTTGACTTGCAGTAAATGACAGCTCATTCCAATCTTACAATTTTATTATCTTACTTAATAAATATTCAGGAAGTTCTTCAGTTTCTCCAACTCCCATTAAACTTTAATAAACAGAGCTCACTAACCAGTTGAGAGAAAACACTATCTTATGCTACTTACTAGTGTAGTTAAAACAGGTAGGATTTACTTTTCCACGTTTTGTCATTAAGGGATCATAACCACCTGGCCCATTTAGAAAGCTAGTCCCCTTTATTTCAACTCCAAAATGTATACACACTCAACACCATTTTGTTATGGCACTAATTTTACGTGCACAAGTGCAAGTATAAAATCAGTATCAGGGTCAGACACATGCAAGAACAGCTCAGATAAAAGTATATGCATAGCATGGGCATGTGTGCATACACACAGATACGATTTCTTTATTGCGACTAATGGATCGTTTCCACGCGCTCGCACAGCGTGCAAGGGTCTCAAGCCAACACTGCCTGTTTTGGAGTTGTTGTATGGATTCCAACTGGACCTAACAGCCAGGGGAACAGTTGCACAAGGCATGGATTCTCTGTATGTGGTGAGTGTTTCCAAATTCAGTGATGCCTGCAATTATTCTGCAGTAGCCTGCTCTTGAAGGTCTCATCACCTCTATCAACCCAGCTAACCACTGCAACCAGAACAGAACTGATACCTATTGCTTTGCGAGGAGGTCTGAGCTGGTATCCATTCGTCTCACACCAACCCACTGGAAATATATTCATCGATTCCACGCTCACTATACAGTCAGGGACGGGCTTCTTGGAGCCTGTTCAGTTTAGAGAAGCAAAAATTGAAACAACTTACAAAAATAAAAAACCTCATTTGGTTAATGCTAGCTGTATGTTTGCCAGTGAAGCTGCTTTTACTTACGACGTATCTGGAACACAATATCAATTGTTTATTCATCCCCTTTTATTGACCACATTTCTTCCTGGCCTCATTTGCTTCCTCCTAAAGGCTGGAGATGGGAATCTGCCATCCACAGTTTAGCAGAGATGCACAGTGCAGATATAGTAAGCGCATGCTGATGTACTTCCAATCAAGAAATGGTATTATAATGAGAACGGTTGACATAGGCCTATTCTATCTTAATGAAGAACCTCTCTAAAAGTTTTCTTCCTAGGTCTGGTCAAAACTTGCTCAGAATGCAAGTCACTCATTTGTAAAAATGTTACAAGGCCCTTGCTTTCTAAAAGACACTGATCAGCACTCTGCACAGTGCACTAGCCTAGCACTGACACACTGTAATGCACAAATGCCATTTTTGCCCAGCTTAAATAAGCACTGCCGTCCAAGGTTAACTGGGAAACAGACAATGCAAATGGGTTTTTGCTGTTTTCATTAAGGAAATGGTGATTTGCTGCCCATATTCAGCAGGCAGTGAGTTTGCTCCAGATACTTTTCAGGTTTGATGATGGTACTACAGAAGAATCAATGCAAGTGCTACTCTCCTCTCCCACATCAGGCTTACCCTCCAGCTGAAGCCAGAGGTAGGAATCTTTCAACTTGGTGACCGTAGCAATGCAAACTTCTTCAGGATCAACTGGGTTCACAGCCTCAAGTTTCATATTCTCTTTAAATCCATGGTCAGAAGTTAACTAGGAATAAGACAGAATACTTCAGTAAAATACCATCTGTATATCCAGTATATGATATGAATAGCCATGAACAGGAGCAACACATAAAAGCCTCAGTGTTCGAGTAACACAGAAAGATATTCATGCAGTCAGAGAAGATTTCAGATAATTAGCACATTGAATACAAGTAAGATACATTATAAACTATGAAGAATTTAAGTTAAAAAAGGCTCTATAGACAGTCCTAGAAAAGAACATGTTTGTACTCAAAAATAAGGATGCTGAGACTCACTGAAAGGATTGAGTGCATTCTAAGCAACCACGAATTCTCTGCTGCTTGCTACTTAAGTGACAAGTCTGACAAATAGTCTGACCAGGCTCTCTATTCTATTATGTCAGCTTGGAAATCCATTTTACGTATGCAAATAACATTCCTGCCTCATCCACGTGAGTTCTGGCAGACAGCAAAGGAAGCTTTCTTTTCATTTTACGTTTTTTGGATAAGTAGGATTTCACTTTATTCACCAATTTAGTCCCCATTTATTGGAAAAATTCCTAAAACGTAAGAATGGGTATTTATCCAGGTCTGAGGCACCTGAATTAAAGATAAGAAGTAACAGCCAGACGGACTCTTCCTCCCAGAGCCACTCTGCAACATAACTACAGGATCAATACATTAAGAATTCTGGAACTAGCCTACAGTGATCAACTCTTCTCAGAAAAGGGATAATAAATTCAATGACCTGTTCTAAGATGCCACAGCTTACAAGACAGAACAAGGGGAACAAGAATTCATAGCCAGCAACACCCTCTTCAAAAAATGGTAATTATTCATTTTAATTTCTTCCCCTAAGCACTGCAATAGCCCAAGTACTGTAAATGGAATTGGAAGGCAGGTGTTAATAGTATCCTTTTCTGCTTGACAAGGTACTCTGCTTTGGGAGAGAGCAATACTGTCACTGAACCAACAAAAGCCCAAAATCTAGCAAGTACTTCAGGCACTGATTAATTTAAAATTATTATTTGGTACTAATTTAAGATGACTTAGTATTGATTAATACAATGGAATGAATTTTTCAAGCTGAAAGGAAGGAAGATTGAAAGAGAACATTAAGTAAATGAAAACAAGGTCTGTTAAAAGGCCCTGTTTCCACAATTACAGGAGTGCCAAGGATTGATACTGTTTAACGACTATTCCATGGACTCTTACACATCTCAATTTTACAAAACACTCATTTCTTTTCAAGCTGCTTTATCACAACTGAAGCATTTGGTCCACTACTTACTTATCTAGGAAGCTGGCATGCACCTACTACTGTTGACATATATTTGCACTTTCTTAACTCTTCCATTTCCTTAGTTATCACAGGTACTTTAAGTAAAAAACATGCAAAAGGTTCTTCTCCCTGGAATCAAGAGTGTCATTCACATAATGGAAAAGAGATTTTTCTGCAAGAGAACCTTACCAAAGGGAAGCAGCTCTGGGGAGCTGCCTCAGCACCACATTGTTTGAGGTAGTCTGCCCAATCGAAGTCCTGCCCAGGATAACCTAGGTGAAGAAAAGGCAAAGGGGTTAGTTTAACAGCATGAGAACAAATGACTCATTTCAAGCTGACATGAAGTATAGATCACTGAAATCTGTTTGGGTCACTCAAGTTTGTCAGCTGACTAGGGCTTCACTGAGCCATCTGAGGTCAGCCCATAGCATGGTTCTCACATATTTGAGATATCCTCTTTATTTTTGTTGCAGAGGAGCTTTTGGGCACTGCCCTACCTTGATTCCCATTTTTGACTTGAAAAGGCTCAAACTAAAAGTGACTTCACAGAGAGCAACCTGAAGCGTGAATCAAGTACATCTGCTAAGCAGACAAGGGCAGCAGACAAGGGCAGCAATCGAAACACGGGGAAGCGTTTGCACCCTTTCCATCAAACAAATGAAATTCTGGCAGTTTCCACAAGATTACTTCATTAATGTCATGTCAGCTCTGAAACTTTTTTTTTTTTAAAAAAAACAGAGCACCCAAAATGTGCTCAATACCAACATATTACTCTCTCAAACACATGTTAAATACCAAGTCATTAAAGAGAGCAGTTAGTCATCCTAAGAGGCTCATCAAGTTTGCTAACAGCTGTAAATCTGCATACATGTTTGAAGGGAGTCCATCAGGAGACATAGCATCTCTCCAAGAAAAAGACAAATTAAATTCTACTTAAGAGGAAATACTTGCTTCCCTGTGATCTAATAAAAAGGAAATAACTGAAAGGAACTGGGTGCAGAAGTGTGCTGCCATGACAGTTTGAAGCTGGCAGTATATTAGCAAGGAGTAAGCAGTTATTCCAGTAGTACCTTGGAAGCACTCCCCTACAAGAGGTGCCTGTGACAAAGGTTTAAGAAATCAAACAAAATTTTAAAACTAGTCTAAGAATACAGTATTAACATGACAATCTAAAAACATTAAGTTCAACTACCCCTCAGACAGGGCCTAACCACAGAAGGACCTATTTATTTTTCTCAGTTTAATCAGTGCCAGTAGGACTCTTGAGACAATTCAGAATGTCCACCATTTCTGGGGGGCCTACAAGAAGAGAAGCTTAAAATCTTTGTCAGTTCCAGTCACATGCTGAGATTTCATCATTCATATGCAAAATTCTAGGTAACGCTGGGTCAAGCAAAGCCAGTTTTCGTACCTTACCCAAGGGAAGGCAAGAGACGAACATCCTATGCTCTTTGCTCCCCTGATGCCACGAGCAGCTAAAACAAAACATTCCGAATTCTGTGGCAGTGAATAAGAGTACCGAGTCCCTGGTTTTACAATACCATTGACATTTCCATTTTGAGAAAATGCATAAATATTTCAGTAGCTGAGGATCACTCCCCAATTCCCTTATGTCCTGAAGCAATGTTTCAGCAATCTGCTACCTTGCCTGATAGGTCCTTGGAAAAAAAATACTTCATTAACTTCTAAGTGATAAGATTTTCTAAAAATATTGTAAGACATTGGATAACAACGTTCCATTTCGACCAGAAGCAAAAATCCAATGAAAAGACTATAGGCTTCTGATATCAGAATGTTAATTAATGCTGAAATCAACATTGCCTTCAGCCCTGGAACACATACTCCACTCGTTCAAGCGTCCAGGTTTTTATGCATGACCAGTATCCCCAGCCACTGTCATCTTCTCAAATCCAGGCACGTACCCAGGAAACTGCAGTTTCACTAACTCAAAGCTCCTGTTTCTCAGAATTTGATCTTTCTTGTTCTTTGCTTGTGCTACTACATGTAATTCTTTTGCAAAAGTGTTGTCCTAAGCATAGCACTCTGGGGATTGGCAATCTACTTCCTTCAAAGAGGAGCGAGCATGACAAGCTTGAACAAACATACCTGGTGGGGGACTGAGATGCAAGCCGTTCTTCAGACTCCATTGCACAGGGAAAATACCAGCGCTGTTGACATGACAAATGTAAGACTGGCTGGTTGTACGCTCTGGTCTCAAGTCATCAATTTCTATCATGAAATATTTTTCATTGTATACCTGTAGTTAGCCAAAAGAGAACGATGTGGTCTTGTAAGTAGCAGATTCTGATCTACTGCTCCCTCTCTCCCATTTTGGTAACTTTACTAAACAGCTACACTGCATTATGGAAACCCTTTACCTTAAAATACTGTGAGGGTAAAAAAAAAAAAATTGAAAAGAATCTGTGGGATTCATAAACCAGCAGACTCTTCTCATTATCTGGAAACTTAACAAAAATAAGTAATAATAAAAGACAATGTACGGGCACTTAAAAAAATAAGGTGATCAAGTGCTATGTGAAATTGTCTTATGAAAAATGCAGAGAAATTAGAGTTTTGCAGTCTTATTACCATTCTGTAATAACAAAACTGTTTATTTCAACAAGGTTGAACTGTGTCCTAGGATGGACTGTCACAAGTAAAACCACTACACTCCTGAAGTAACTAGGAACAGGACAAGAAAATATCAAGAGAAGAAAATTATCTTGCTTTGCTTGGAACTGGTTGCACCTTTTTAGTAATAAGTAAGCATCTTATTGGAAGAAACTGTATGTTGGCGTTTAAAAGAGATTGATCACCAAAATGCAGGATATCATATTAAGAGACTACCTGTCCTAAAGAAAAAGCAACGGTTCCTGGAAAATATATAAAAAAAAAAATTTTAAAGTATGTCCTAGTTTTATGTTGTACAGTAACATTTTGGTTTACTACATCAAAGCAGGTCTCTTTAGAACCTTTTACCCGTTTACTAAAACAGGAGGATAGAAGTTGCTCAAAACCTGATTATTTTGGGGAGTTTACGTTTCAACTTTTAAATCCATGTATGGGCCCTTGTTTGAAAACCAGGCTACTTAAACGTCAGAGCCTGTACATAGTAATGACCATTAACTGTTGCAAAAACAAAACCCCAAAATCTATCTTCAAGTGGATACTCAGATTATGAGGGATTATATCTAATTTTAGAAATCTGGTTTGACAATTTCGGCCATTTGACCTTTTGAACTTGTATCTTTATGGAAGTTTTCCCCTACTTTCAAATCCAATGTCTTCACCATCAGCAGTTAAGCTTTTTTTTTTCCTGGCAACCTGTCCACTAAGGGAGACATAAAAAATACTGAATTTGAAAACTAGTTCAAGATTCTAAGATAATCAATTAATGAGAATTTCCTGAGCATTTAAGAAGAGAAGTAGCAATCGAATTGAATCTTAATGGGACAAGTTAAAGAACCCTGGTACCTTGAGAACTGTAGCAGGAGAGATTACAAAAGGAGCCATTGGGTCCACAGCTTCTAACTTCATGCCTTCAGAGAACGAATGCACTCCAATCACAGGTTTATCCTGAAAAATGAAGTATCAGAGTGATTACCTGCCTTCCTCCATCAAAAATATGTACCTTATGTAATTCAACTGAAGAGGATAACTTGAGTTTTTATTAGTTCATTCTAAGAAATAAAAATGTCGGAGTACCAGCAACCTCTCTATAATGAAGAGAAAAGGCCAGCTATGTTCTCTCAGACTGATAGTTTTCTGAGTTTTAGGAAATTGAGTCCCAAAGATTTCCTCCTCTGATACTCTCCACACAGAAACAAGATTTCACAATACAGGGTGGTCTGGTAAGTCAATAGAAATTTCCGCCCCCCCCAACCTTTAGCACTTATCATGAGCTAATCTAAAAGAGAACTATAAGTCTCCATTTTCAGCCTAACAAAAACCTGCAAAACAGGGTTCCTGCTCCAGAATTATGTATATCCTGCTCTGTATATGACCCAATACATTCAAGAGCAACAGCATCTCCTGTTACATTCTGCCCACACATCCAAATGAAGCTGAGAAAAATGAACTAAGAACTTGAAGGACTAAATTTACATTCCTACTTCTCAAAACGTGTCAAGTTTGTTTTTTTTTTTTTAAATTTTAATTCATGTATATTTAAATTCAGACTCAGTAGTAACATTTGCTAACACTCAGGATATAACAGGACACTTTATACAGCATGTGTGACTTTATCAGGTTACAGATTAGGTGTTACAGATGTTAAACTTTTCGGTGTACTCACACAGTTAGAGAGACTGCAGTAACCCTGCACTCCTCTAGGACAGTAATCCGCAAGACCAGCTAGGGAACAACTGGAGATGCCATTATAAAGGATCAGAACCAGGGATTTTTCCCAGTATGATAACTAATGGCTCACATACTTCTGATGGGTGCGTCGTCTAACTTAACAAGAATTGTATCATAGTATGATTTTTTAAAATAGAGAGAGAAAGGAAAAAAATTAAAACACCAAAACAAAACAGCCTAAGAAGTTTCAGTAACAGGACATTTCCCTGAATCATTTCTTAGGAGTATAGCATTTTCATGATTATCATCCACAGCATTAACTACACATTTGTGTCTTTACCTTAAAGAGATCTGTAGGAACTGATGACTCCTCTTCCTCCTCTTTTACCTTCTTCAAGATCTCTTGCCAATGTGCTTCGCTCTTCAAGGACCTAATGACTTGAGTAGAAAGAAAGGAAAACATTGAATGAAGTCATCTTCTTTCTTCCTCTTTTCCCTCAGAAAACAATTTGATTTGTGCTCCTCCAAGTGCTAAATTCACATCTGTTCAGAATCTGTGCAAATACCTTCCTTCTTAAAAACTTACTGTTTTCTTAGACATTTGGATGTGTTACAAAAAGGGACTGAAGTCAAGCAGCAGTATCACCCATATGCTGCCCAGTCTAGTTTTTCTGAGAAAATGGAGGTCACATCAACACCGAGGAAAGCTTCTGGAGAAACATACGACCAGAAAACAAATCCTACCTGGATAATGCTAGTCTGTTTTATGCTTAAGCAAGCAGAAAGCTCAATAAATGTTCCACAATTCTGTCCCAGTTGCATAAATTACTCTTTTAGCATCTGTAATGGCAGACCACACACCTCTCTGTAGAAGACGAACTACTTGTACCAGTGCCATCACGCACAAAGAATCCCTGAAGTTAAGCTTGTGAGTATATCAAAGGCTCTTATGTAGACATAAAAAGGAAACAAGTCTAGTAGCTAACTAATATTTTTAAAAGCCATTATTCACTTAAATAGTGCTGTGGAATCCACCCATCTTGTTTCTGTCAGTGATTTGGCGTCTCCCTGTTCAAAATCCTGATTTCAGCAGAGATTGCTCAAGCACTAGCAAAGGCAGTATGCTCAGTCATTTCAATGGAAATTGTTTTGTTTTCCTCAGCATGATTTCTTCTCGCCGTAAGGGGAAAACATTAAAAAAAAAACACAACAAAAACAACTGTTCTAAACAACCTGAACTTCCCCAACTAACAGCACAGAGTGTGCCAGAACCTTAGATGTACACCTGCCTTTGCAGAAAGGCTTTAGGAAAATGCTCAACATTTTCCAGTTTTATCTCAAGGTTTCCCCTCATCAGGAAACATGTCACGTCACTGCTCAGCTCATAAGCAATCCATTTGTGTTTCAGCCATTTTATGCCCCACTTCTTTGATGACCCACCCTGACATGCACATGCCTGGAAAACATGGTAATCTGTCCCACCCTCTGCCTCCGCTTCCATGCACTCATTCCCTGGGCACCCATTTTTAAGGACATTTTCATATCCACGTAATACCTCTTTAGACAAGCCCTTAATTAGCCCAGTGGATTTGGAGTCCCAGTTGCAAAAGCTCCTGTTGAGCAGTACTTCAAAAACAGATGACTTTCCCCCTGCCCAGGATACAAACCTACCAAAAATAACTGAAAGCAATCCCTTCCTCAGCTCCTCCTTTTCCACAAACAGGTGGAAAGTTTTGACAGCCAAAACCACTTAGCAACTTTTGAATGAGTGGGTGAAAAGTCTTGTAGGACTATTTACTGGTGTTTTCACTTACATTTCATTAGGTACAGTATTTGCCAGATCACACACTGACTGTATGCATCCAGAAGGCAGATTTAGAGCACCAAAGCAGCAGCAATATTCTCTAGCTTCTGACCACCATATAAAAGATAAATGTTTTGAAGTACCTAAAGGTGGTTGCAGGCTATATCCATGTTGAGCTGCCCACCCCACTTGATGAAGGAAAGGGTCCAAGTAGAATATCCATTGGTCAAATTTGTCAGAATCCTCCAGCCCTTCGTATCGCAATTTAAGTCTCCCACCAACATTTTCTACCACATTGACTATCCAGGCTTCCAGGGAATCCCTGACGTTTTGCAGTTCTAGTCGGGAGCCTGGTGCAATGAGATCCAGTGGATTTTTCCCTCTGTGAAGCTACAAAAAGAACACAAATTATTCTGTACAACAGACCAAAACAAATCCCATATTTCCACTTCTTTATACACATTCTTTTTGCATAAAGTACAAATACAGAAGTAAAGAAATACAGGTCCCTTACTAACACAGGACAACAGAAATGACAATGTTCAGAATCACTAGTGCTTGCATCAGAGCTTCTGCACTGCCTATAGATACAGTCACATGTTTCACTTAAGTCGTCATCATCATTTTCAGAAACATTATCACTTATATATTCAAGGTTTGAAGGAAACATGAATAATCTCTTTCTAAAACTCAGTCATCTAGCATACAAAGATGACTAGACAGAAAAGATACAAAGATAAAAACATTAGTTGTAAAGAAGACGTCAACAGCATTTTTCAAAAAAATTATGTTCTGTACTTTACAACCAGACACTGATACGAGGTGCAAATATTGTTTTAAGTCTAGAGGAGGGGATAAAAATTTGGTTCTTCACTAGCAAAGATGCAGGATTTAAGTGAAACAATAACCTGCCCATTAGTAAAAAAAAAAAAGTTAGTGAAAGGAGTCAACTGAGAAAGGGCACAACATGAAAGCTAGATAAATAAAGGGTTATTTCCTTAGAGCTGTATGAAGGAGGAGCAGAACAGGAGGAAGACTGAAACCTAAGGGAGTTTGAAAAAGGTCTTTCTTTTGACAGCATTAATGAACAGCCCAAACCTGCACTGACAGATATGTTTCAAGACACCACTATCAAAATTAAATACTGTAAATGGGAAACACTAGAGAGGGGAACTTTAAGGTCATCAGCATACTACAATGCTCCCTAAATTTAAAAAAGGAATTGAACTGACAATCTGAATAGTGGTTCCCTTAATGACAAAGGGGAAAACCAAGACAAAACCCAAGATGCAGCACATCGCAGCACTTACCCCCTCCAGCAGGTTAGCAGGAGCACTGCATGCTCCTTTCAGCACCCGCTGAAGGAATTCCTCCTGGTCAGGTATCTTGTCCTTGATACCTAAGCGAAAAGTGAAGAAGAAAGACTGTGATTCTTCCTGCCTGTTAAAGATCATTCAGACAACAAGACATTACCACACTCTTGCACTGCCTAATTCCCAAGAATCTGCCGCACACTCACCAGTAGCACCTTAAAAGAAAAAACAAAACAACAAAACCTTTAAAGGAAATGACAAAGCAGTAGAATTTGGTGGGTGATGGTTAAGATAACCACAAGCCTCTGTAAAAATAAGTCCACTTCTGAAATTATGCTAAGTCCTCTCTGGTGAAAGAGCAGCCTCCTACTGTAAGTCACAGGAATTTCAGAAGAACACGGCAACCTCATCTTGTCATCACAGCAACACCACCTGCGCATAACAGCAATTATGAAGACTACCTGCCAGGCTTACAAAAGACAAAAGCATACTTTTGTATGTACTCCCCGTTTCTGCATATGGAGCCAATACCTTCAGGCACTTTGAGAATCTTCTTGTTCTGCTCACACCAGCCGATGGGGTGTAAATCAGCTGTCATGATATCACACCAAAAATCAGCCTTGCGGTCTTCCCCGTAACCATCGTAGCGCAACAGGAGCAGCTGCCCACAGGTAGTAATGATGGTGGCTACCCAGTAGGTATTTTGGTCAGACTTGACAGCAACTTCTAGCTTCATACCAGGGGCAAAACCATTCTGCAAACTTGTATCCACCTGAAGAGGAAGAAGATCATCACATTTGAGCACCTCCCAGAAATTTCATGGAACAACAGGGGGAACCGTTTAGACATGTTCATTAGCAAAAAAACTCAAGCCAAATGCTATCCAGTCTCTTCAGAGAAACAACTTCATCACATTATGTGACCCAAATCGGAATGTACACAGAATCATCATTAATGAAATCTCCTTCGCATTTCAGAGTATCTTTTCAACCTTACATCAGTATCTTCCAAGTCACTTTCCTGCCCTGGACAATACCTCACCCATCACTGAAAAGCTTTCCAACTGACAGCTGGGCTGTCAAGCTAGGCAAAACTAAAGGTCAAACTCAGCAACACAACTTTGACTTTTTGTGTTAAACTATGTCTTTCAACCTCTTTGGACAAAATGCCTGTTTAAAGAACATACACGTGCTTTAGATAATGATACCACTGTCTCTTCTGCCATGCTTATTTAAGGTGGCATGAATCTGCACAAATTGCAGAATAAGGAATTTTAATGTCTCTATCCAAGGACTTAAATAATTCTGTATGTAGCATTGTTACATAAATTGCATAGAACATAAACAGTATGTGTTCTCAGTGCTTTGACAACAATAAAGCACCCGATACTGTGTGCTCTGTGTGTGTATGTTGTGTGCAGGTAAGGAATCAGAGTACTCACAGTACCCAGATACTGAAGCATAAACATAAAAAGAGAAAGCAAAACATTAAGTTTCTCGTACCCCTAACTTCTCCCAGCTCAAACACTCCTGAAAGAGCAGAAGGATCCTGTTCTGCTCTCACTACAGTATGTTTCTGAGCTATGCTTAATTCCATGGCCTCAGTCTTAATTAAAAATCTAACATGTTGATCCCCTGTTCTCAGCTCAATGTAACTGGTGTTTTCTTTCTTAAGTGGTCCCAAGTTCCATTTCCTCTTTGAATCAACTGCAAGAAAGGCTCTCAGTATGATGCAGATGCAGTAGATATTTTCTGGGTTATTTATTACCAGTTCTGCACTGACGGTTCAGTAACTGCCATAGCTATTATAGTCTCATCAGCTAGCACATAGTGGTTTGCTAAAAATAAACTAAGAGAACCACATCTGAAAGAAAACCATATGCCTCTGTTAACTATTTACATCCTTTAGGTTAATACCCCTCACCTAGAGAAAACCCTTCTTAAGAACAAAATCAGCAGGACCCAATACCTGCAGACGTTTTGAAGTGATATTACAGAGGTCACCTCTTCAAAAAGATAGTTGCCTTGCTGAAGGGATATTACTAAAAACTTCATATTCTGATTCCTGAAAGAAAAGCCATGAGCTCGACACAAAGTCTGAGGAATTGGGAAATCTGTGCAGTTCTCTATGCCCAAACTTTCCGAAAAGCCTCCCGGCAGAGCGAGCTGTATTCAATGAAACCAACAGCAACAGATGGAGCTTTCCCTGAAGTCAGGTGCCTTTTTCAAACACTGTCATTTATGTTTCCCGGTGGGTACAGCAGAGACCAACAAGTTAGCACCCTCTCCTGGCAGCTGGGCAAGACGACACCACTGAGCAGTTTAAAGCACAAAACTTTGTTTCTTTAGGCTGGCTCACTGGCTTGCAGAAGACGCTGTGGAAGCTCCGAGAGTATTTTCTTTGGAGCAGTGCGTCTGAGAGCAGCAGCTTCCTGCTGCACGGCAAGCTGAGATGGCCATGAGCAGTTAGCGACAGCACTGCTTAGGCAGCTCCGACCCCTGGTCCCTCCTTCCCATCGAGTACTATCCCCCCGTTTTGTGCCACGTCATAGGTCAGACCTGGGGATCTGACTCAGCTCAGGAGATAATGATAAAGAACAGACAAAAAGTATTAGGAGCATGCAAGAACACATAGCAAATGCATGTGTTCAGATGATGTTAAACACTAACTTATTTTTAATATATGTTTACACACATACGTAAGTTGCAGAAAGGAATTAGAAAAGAGCATCCAACACTTCTAGAGAAAGTGTATTTAGACTTAGGGTGGGATGACAGCACCGGCATCCAGTGCAACTCCAGGTTTTTGGTAAACTCTTTTTCCTGCGAGATTGTAGGCAAAACAGTCGCTTCAATCTCAATATTGTTTAATTTTTAAAATGCAAATGAATTAAACATTAGAACATGCTTAATTTGAGGAAGTAGCTTACATTTTCCAATGCGTCTTGCTTATAGTAAGAGCAAAGCTTTCAGAATTAATATAAGAATAGAAATATAAAAAAGTCCTCTCTCCCAGTAGCTAGTATAGTTCTTTGCTAACACAGGCTGTTGAGTCATGGATTACATTTTCTTACCCTGATCACGTACTCTCCTACAATGTGGGTTAGGTATTTCTCACCCATCACTCATAATGGGAGGCTGGTCACAGTCTCACTACTCCAATATTTAGAAACTACCAAACAAAAAAACCTTAAGCTTCCATCTAAAATTTATTTATATTAATTAGTTATTTATACATGCCCATTTGCTCTTGTGCTAATATTATTCTTCAGATTAGTTTTTTCCACTCTGTTTTTTCGAGAGTACAAAAGTACTTCCCTCTTAGCTCTCCTGATGGTAGATTATAAAAATATGTCATTCTTCAAGCAACCAGCACCCCACAGATTCCAGCCAGAGGGACCACCAGTTGCCAGCACAGAGACATCAGTGCCTTTATGCTCTCCACTGAAAATCTCTCACCTGATATACCTGGGATCATACTAACATTTTTTTAGGGCTTCATCACATAGACAGGCTGTCACTATCCACTGGGAGGCATTGAGGTTCTCCTCCTCTACCTTTTCCAAACCATTACCTTCTAACGGACAGCAGAAATCCTAAGCATGTGACCTTGCCCTATTGAATTTCTATTAACAGCAAGATCTAGGTGATGCGACACTGCTGTAAATATGCTCCTCTCTCTGCTTGTCAATTCGGTGCCAGTATTAACTTTCCAAAATTTTATGCCAAGCTTATTACAGAGAACATCAAAATTGGCCTCCAGACAAACTCTAAGGGAACTCTGCTAGCAAACGCCTGGCAGTCCCCCTCCTGAACTCGCAGGCACCTATTTTCAGGCTCATTCACGACGCCCTGCGCAGTGCTCCTGGCACCCCGAGTCCCCGGGCCAGCCCCCCGTGCCGGGGTGCGGAGCGTGGCCAGCCGAGCTCCCCAGGCGCAGCTCCTCCGCCGCGCTGCCCACAAGAGGGCACCCAATGCAGCAGAACAGGACTGGGCGGCACGGCTGGGCTTTGCCCACACCTGCTCGCGAAAGCACTCTCCACGACAACGTTACTTGCACCAGCAAAACTGCACCGTGTTCTACAGGCGTAGGGAATAATAACAATAGAAAATGTGGATTTTTTTAAAACCTAATTGTATTTTTACTGACGATGGCCACAGCAATCAGACCTCGTTTGACACAGCTAAGTTGGCAAAGGGTGCAGGGCAGGGGTAACAAAGTCATTCAAAGCGTGTCTCCTGCCAATTAACAAAATATAGCTGCAATGTTATTTCAGTTGGCCACCACTGTAAAGCTGGCATTATAATTGGTTTGTATAATGTCCGAGCTATGATAGCAAGCTTCTTTAACAGAGATTACGCAAGGTAAACCGCACCAGAGGAGCAGACAGGCTGCTCCTCGCACTACTGCAAAATGCCACTGCTCCGATTCCATACTGCTCCCTCAATGCAGGCTGCATGGACACCACCACTCTGAGTAAGCTTGCTCTTGCTAGAGCCTTAGTACACTAAGGAAAAACAAAGCAAGCACAGGCCTCTCCCCTTCAGAAATGAGATACCCGAATCTTTATTTTTAACAAAAAGCTTACAATTACATCCCAGTGTACGGAAGAGCCTCTGCGAAGTCTACATTTACTGCGCATCTTTACTATTAATACAACTGCCGTATTTTAATACAGTCTTTAATGTTTTGCACTTCTGCAGTTACCTTGGGACTCAAAATGCTTTGGAACAGACCTCAGTTCGTTTTCCTTTTTAAGTCTCCTGTACTGAGAAGTGGTGATTCTGGACCTGAAAGCCTGAGCACCACAGAGTGCTTTCCAAGCAACGTGCCACACACAAGTCACTACCCTCACTGCCGTGGTAAAAGACCCACAGCCAGTCTTTGAAAGACTATTTAATAGTAACTTCAGTAAAGAGTTGGATAAGGATACAGGCTAGAAGGTGTTTCAATTGTTGGAAGAGATCCAAGAGGTTTGGAAACCAGCTCTATACAGCTCACCTTCAGCGATGACCCCGTACAAGAAGGCAGACTTCACATTCAGATCTCACCCAATGGGACAGTGCACTCCAGGATTTTACCAACAAACATTTGATTAAAGATATCCAAGGGCAAAGACAAGGGCTTATCAAGACTCCATCCTACCCATTAAGCCTGTGATCAACAATTATCCTCATCAGTTTTCTAACTGCTACAGTCAAGTGTTTGGCAGAGCTACTATTTTCTCCTTGGCCTCCTTGAGAGCCACCATTAAAACCTTCTTTGAGAGCACATTGAATTCTGCTGTTCAAGAACTATGCCACCAACTTTCTAAAGCTAGCTCCTCCATAGCAGTTGTCCAGTAGCAATCACCAAAAGAAGAGAGAGACTGGCCAGTTTGGGCTTTATGAGAAAAATCAAGCTTATCTTCCCGTGCAGAAAAGACCAAGAGTCCCTTAACTTTCAGCACTTGCGGATGTGATTACCCTGTGCTATGTACAGAGAGGAAGACGAGAAACAACACAAAAAGGTGAAATTCCTCACTTCTCATTACTCTAAGAAACATGATTCTAGTTAGTCTTCCAGATTTGAGAGCATCAACTCATTCAAAGAAACCCTAAACATTCAGTGTATCAAAAAAACAATGTAGGAGATGGTAAGTAAACACACACTCCCTTACTCACATGTTTAAAAGACCCATGGGGGGCTGCAGTTGCTCCTGTGTCTTCTAGATACTCATCCCAATTGAATTCCACTTCTTCCACGCTGGAACCAGCATCTGAAAGAGAAGCCAAACACCTCCTATTTAGCACCTGTTGGCTTAAGTTTTAGTCTATTAAGAATTACAGCAAAACCTGCTTCAATTCCAAATGATTCAGTACACAAGTGCGCAGTGAACTTCGTTACACACTTCAACACACAGACAACACTATTTAGCCTTTCTTTGTACGTGAAGGGCACTTTAAGTTGGATCTGGTCTGAGAAATAGTGAGATCCTGAGGATTTTGGTTAAGCACAAATTGTTTACAATTTGTGAGAGGAGAACATAGGCAGAAGAGTTCTGTATTTGTACCAACAAATAAACAACAAAACTCTGGGCACACCAGACTGTGTGTTAAATTAAATTAAAAACCATCCAGGAAACAGCAATACCAATAGTAAGAGGTTTGAAAAGAAAGACTAAAAAAAAAATTGAAATATGACTCTCCTCTTTTTTAAGTTAGATAGTATTTATTTAGATGTTATAAAACACCAAAAGCACAGAGGAGGATTCAGGGTAGTTCTACAGAAAACAGCTTGAGACACAACTGAAATCAAGAACACTCAAATTAGTCACTTAAAAAAACCCAGCTCATAAGGTGACAGCTTCTTCAAACCAAGAAAATCTCATTTCTGGATACATTTAAAGCAAAAATGTGCTAAAACCACTCAAGCCACAGTTCAAAACTCACTCAGGCCATTAGGGAAGCAAGCAGCTACAGTGAGCCACACTACCAATTAGTCAGATCTCCTATTATTATTGTCATGCCTGTCCTCCAGCCCCCGTCTCCCCTTCAGTTCTTGGCTCACTTCCCTGCTCCCGTCCTAGTCCCTTTTTCTCCAACACGTAACCCGCTCTGCTGAAAAGATGCCGCAACCAACATAGGTTGGATTTCAGGTCCCCATTTAGTTTACCACGCAGCCACGTTATATTCTTCCTGCAGGCACAGTGTGGGATGACAAGGGAGGGTCCCTCCTCATGTAAGCGGCATTTTTAACCTCAACATCAGTTTCAGCAGCAAAATGGGATGGCAGTTACATGACATAAAAGCAAAGCTTTTCATTTTCAGTTTTAGACTGATTCTACCATCTGCACCATAGTTGTCTTTATGAATGAACACGAGAGATTTCCGTCTCTCAGTACCAGGAAACCTGATACCTTGTTTATATTTGAAAACAGAGAAACCTCTGTGTATCACAAGCATAGGGAGAGCTCAGCAAAGGTTACAGGACACCAACATTTCCTACACACTCAGCCTTTCTTAGGACAGGTGGTAACTGTTCTTTCAAGGAGTAGTAGCTTGAGTAGGAAACATTACATGTCCAAAAAAATGAATGAAGTACTATTACATGCCCTTATCAGACCCGTGGACACGCTGACAACCTGCTAAGTATGCTCCACAACAGTTCTTAGTCCTCAAATAGAGAGGGGCAAATATTTGCCCAAAAGTCTGAGCTGTGTTAAATAGTCTAAAAAACCTACAAGTCTTGAGTGTAAAGTAGGTTCATTTTATCTTCAAACTGATTGTTAAGCTCATCTTTGACTTTTCATTGTAATTGTAGGAATTATCATTTCCCCAAATTTAGAAATGTATATTCAGTTAGCTTTTGTTTGCTGATGACAGTATCTGTTTTAAAGGCAGCTCATATCTCTCCCAAACCCAGTTTCATTTTGCTATTTTTAAACAACCACAGTTGGTTATATTGGCCTTTCATAAGCCTCAGAGCTCAAAAAATTCAGAGCTTGAATATAACCATCACTTTTAAGGGATAATTTTTAACTTACTGAAGAAACAGATCTAGAGAAGGACAAAAGTAAGTAATTTTATTTTCAAATTTTTGAGGGAGTAAAGAGGATAAGGCACAGACCACAGCTGTCTGCAAATTAGGGTGGAGCTGATCAAAGCTTTGGCTGCAAGTCATTCTAAGAAAAATATAATTTCATTGCAAAATGTTGTTAAAACAGATTAAGATTTCTTAAGTCATTAAAACGGCATTTTCCTTTAATATAACCATAAAAATGCTTAAGTTCACACCTATAGAACTGAAGTGGGAAGAAACATCAGCTCGAACACATCTGTGGTCAGGCAAAACCAAGAGCAAACTTTGTTTTTTCTCCTGCCTAGAGAAAGCCAGCTCACCCTTTCCCACTGAAAAGCACCCCACTGCTAAACAGCAGCAACAACCCCACTTTCATCCAACTCCAAAAAGCACTTTGTATGTAAAAAGCACTGCTTGCAATGTCTAACGCATTCCTGTTTGAAGAGAAACATAAAGCAACGTGACTGCTCTGTGCTTTTTAACAAGTCTGAAAGCCAAGTAGATCGACCTGGGAATACTACACGGATCTTGAGGCTTTCCAGCCGTGCTCTTTACCAAGCTGCTTGCAGCACCAAGTCTTCAATAACGTGTTATCATCAGATAACTGTCTAAGGGGCAGTTAAGCTCCTTAAATGAGGCACAGGTCACTTAACACACTGAAAGGGTCAATTAGTAACTTACGTTGCCACTTAATTGCTACAAGGAGCTCCTGAGAAAGCCAGTTTCCATGCTGCTCCAGCTACCCTTTTGCCTCTAACTACTGTTAAAACCAGTTCCCAACTGGATCAGAGTTACCGCAGGTCCTTTGTCACTCCACTTTGTCACTCCAGGTCTCTGTAGCCTGGATGTTTTCATATCCAGAAGAGCTGTTTCCTTGCAGGGCTGCGGTGAGAAGGGCTCAGGTTGCTTTGTGCTGTACAGTGCCCAAATCTCACCAGCACATACAGAAGCTCTCTTGCAACTCATTTTTCATAGGAGGAAAATAAAAATAATTAAAAAAAAAAAAAAATCACAAATTCCTGTCCAACACTCATTGCAAATTTAATACCCTTCCTGCTTTATTTTAGGGAGTTTTGTTGAGTCAGAGGGAATTTTTTTTTAAAACTTTTTAAAAAAGCACCCAGAACTTTTGCTGTTCTGTTCATTCATAAGAGTTCAACTCAGCTTGCATTTCCACTTTACTACGGTTTTACAATGAAATGAGACTAGGTGATTAGCCTTGCACTTCAACCCTGAGCGCACATAGCTGGGAGTTCAGGTGCTTTCCTTCCTTTAGGAGGCTGACACAGCTCAGGGCCATGCTCAGCTACAGGATTTAACAAATCTATCTGCTGCTTCTCATACACAGCCCTGCCACAGCATTGCAGGTTATTTAGCGCAGCACTTACTGAGTCAATGTGGACATGAAAAGCTCACTGAATAAAGCTCCAAGCAAAATGCTGTATGAGGTTTCATAGTGAGAGCAGTAACTTAGTTTTTCAATTGTGGCATGTGGTAGGACTACATAAACCATGAAAAATCTCAGAAATCAAGTATCTATTTTTCGACATCTGAATGCAGAAACACTCCAAGAGTACGACGGAGGACCATCTCTCTGGTAAGGCTCACGCTAGCTGGGAATCTTTGAGAGTCAGAATCCAATCGCTTTTCTGGTTTTATTGGCAGGACAGTTGCAGCAGAACAGGCCCTGTTTAAATCAAGCCTTTGATGTAATCTGTTGGTATTTTTTGCAAGATGCTATTGCACAGCACCATCCTCACGGGTTAGCAGATCCTGGGATACACAGAGGACCAGTTTAATGAAGCTACATTCCTGAGGGGCCATATGTCCGTATTAAATGTCCTGATCAGTCTGAGTTCAAACTACCCAATAAAACCTCAGATATTTACACCAGAAATTCTCACTACTGTGAGAAAACTTGCAAATTAATATGACAGATGACAACAAGCAAAACCATATTTAATCCATTTAATCCTAAAGCACAATTTATTAATCTAACGCTGCATGGGTGTATATATATTTGTATGTCCTCTCTTTCTCCCCATATCCTTAATTGCTACAAGTCCTAAATGAATTCAGCTTTCTACTATATGGAGACATATTTTTCTATATTAGACAGGATGACTGAGCCACACATGAGCTCAGTGGCAAAGCACAACTTTGGCAAAGGTGGGGAAAGAAACCAGATGCCATTCTCATCTCTGTGGCCTTGCCATACAACTAGTTTTTGTCAGTAAAGCTTTCAAATCAAGCTAACATTTTCTCAAGTAAAATCTGAGAAGTGTTCTACAGAGGTTCTGTGGAGAACGCTTATCAACTCTGGAGGTGAGAAAATCGTCTGTAAGAATATTAGAAGTTTCCTAGGTAGGTATATCGCTTCCCATTCATCACTATTTCTTCTAGCGTTACTGTGAACACTAACTCTTCCTTTCCGAATTTTACCATGAATTATGTCCTGCTGCTCTCTGATACATACAGGAAGAGAAAGAATACTGAATTGTACCATTTGGACACAAGAAGGTAGTGAAATATTAAGGGCATTAGACCTTAAAAATACCTGCAATGGAAACAGTCGACACCAGACTGGTTTGATCTTTGGATTAGAGTTAAATTCTCACTGCAAATAATTTTCATGCATCTTTAATGTGATTTAGTTGAAGACTGTCGTATTGGACATTTAAGTACATCACACTGAAGTCTGCAAGACCTTCAATTAAGGCTAACCTAAAGGTTTCTCACCCTGAAACTTAGATATATTTCAATATGATTTTAATAACAGTTAATCTTTTCCATCTATACCAGCTGCAAGGCCATGAATAAATAAAGACAGGTTGGTATTTCAGCAGCTGAGAAAGACTGTGACAAGAATGAAAGTTGGCTTTTCCCCTCATAGTGCAGGAGAGCATCACAACCAACAACCTTGACCATTGTCTGCGTTCTTATAGGCAGAGAGCCTGTATGTAAAAACCAAAAAGACAGAGGGGAATCTCCAAAAACTGCTAAAAATCATCAGATGGAAAAAATGACACCAGTCAAAGAAGATGAAGGGAACGTTCCAGTAGTGATTGGGACTGGTCTAACTCAAAGCACTTCAGGAAACACTATTAGAGGGCACAACAAAACCAATGTGCTCATGCTTACATGGGTAGCATTTGCTGGAAACTATCTTTGAACTCAGCAAGTAAAGCTCTCTTCAGTTACTGTTTGCTTTTCACAGCCACCTGTACTCAAACCAGGCACAAAAAGGATGCTCAGGGAAATAGCTGTTGAGCGATTTCAAGACAGTATCAAACCCTTCCTAGCTATTCCAAAAGCACATAGAGAGGACTGTGTGACCTCTGATACTTTTTGAGGAAGATGGAAAAATGTCAATAAAGGTTTTAATACAGAGGGATGTGCTATCAGCCTGTGAACACCCCATCACTGACCATGTATACATCTCCTTACCGTTCTCAGCTGCTCAAAGCCTTTTCTCTTTCTTACACTATGTGACAGAAATTAGCAGTTTCCACTAGCAGAGGAAACAGTATTTGCATGTGCCTGGAGATGTTCTACATACTTGTGCATGCTGCTTCTTCTTGCTTATTTGAGGATATAATGTTGACAACAACTTGACTGATTGGCTATAATTAATAATCAAAAAGCAAATTTCAGCATCATAAAGCAGACGATAGCATTCTGCTAAAAGCACTGTAGATTAAAATCATGTTTAAGATTTCTTCAGTAACACTGACAGCAATTAGACTTCCATAAAGGAAAGGTACAAAAACTACCAATGGTGAATTGTCCTATGAGAAGAGCTGCTTGTTGGACAAGTACCAAAGCAAAGTAATACTCAGATAAAATCCTAATCCAATTGTTTACACTGGTAAATACAAATTAAAATTTGCTTTATATTAACTGTACTAACATTATAGGTAGGGACCTCCTCAAGGAAAAGGAACGAACCATGGCAGGCAAGTCAGAAAAACGGATGGTCCCTACCCCCATGAGAGTGTACGATCCCAGAACTGTTTCAGAAAGCTGTTAATATCCCCAGCCATCCCAGACTGACACTCTTCCCAGCCTGGTGTTTCAAGGTGAACCAAAACCTGAGCTAGTTTATCATAACATACCACTCTGCAGCAGGTTAGGAGTTGATATCCCAAGCCTATCAAAGCAGGCGCAACAAGGAACATCAGAAAAACAGGACAGATTACAATGGCAGCAACCAACTTCAGTTATCTGACTTTTTAAACCAGCAGCACAACCTTGTCAAAATATTAAGAACAAGATGAACACAAGGACAGAACAAGATAACATTAACCACTTTGACAGACAAATGCCTTAAAACAGTAGTGTTAAAGCCACTGAGCTTTTCATAAGCCCATCTCATAGTGGTACCATGAAGAGGAAAGAGACAGCTTCTTGAAAACACAATTACTAAGGTGGGTCAGATTTTGTTCTCCTTTAAGCCAATGATACACCCGGCTTTTGAAATAGAGCAATAACAAACATAAGCTCATAGCCAGAATCTAACTCACAGTCATTGAAATTTGAGTTTCTCCCCATATACAGTACACAGCATCAGACACATGCACTATGAAAGATGCACTGTGCTCATCTTTGTTCCATCTCACTTGCCAAGTTTTTTGAGAATCGTTAGCCAGCGAGCTCAGCCGGACTATTACCTGCATCATACTGCTGTTCTCCATTCATCTCCACAGTAGCCCAGTGGTTATTTCAAGCAGCCAGAAGCAGGGGAATCTGAGGCTGTCACGGTTTGGTGGTCATGAGTTGCCTCCTGCCTTGGATTCTACAGGCAGCCAGGACATTCAAGAAGGGATCCTGAAAAAAAACTAAAAGGAACAACTGATAAGAAAATCTTTATTGGATTTTAACTACTTTTAAGATACATTAAAAACATTGTTCCAGCAATAAGCCAAAAACCTTAAAGCAAACAAGGGCATCTCACTGCGTTTATGTATGTTTAGCTATTCCACACCTCTCATCTGCAGACCAAACTGATTCTAGGAAAAAAAATGTTTCCTAAACCAGTCAATTATAAAGCTGACTTTCAACATCTCTTCAGCCCCGCAACAAATCCAGCCATCTCAAAAGCTCCTTCAAACATTCACACAGCTAAAGAAGCAGGGAACTAACCAAGTCATGGCTTAGGAACAAGACAAAACAAGAATCCAGCTCCTTTGTCACCTGGACCAATGAAAATGTCTGAAGTAAAGAAAGCCAAACTGAGAGCGAGCATAACAAGGCTTACAAAATGTCTGCTCAGGCTGTGCGTTTCTAATACTTTAGCCATTTGCTTTCCACAAGCCTTCAGGCCATTTGCAACTCTGGTCTTGAATGGCTATAAGACAAGTTTAAATATACCTATACATTTTAAACATACTAGATTCTTAACAGTTCAAGCAAGGAGCCATCATTTCGTCACTTTAATAGGACTTGAAGATACCAGTGAAACCATTCTGCTATGATACAGTAACTCATTTATTATCAAAATGTTGTCTCTTATACAAGTGGAAAAAATAATTAATAGTCTGTATACCAAGATACAATCAAGATATGTACTTTATTTTCATTTCATTTTATAACATTTTGCCAGTCTTAAAATTTTCTTTGGTTTTTAGGGCAGTTCATTTTACTGTATATTAGCTGGTAAAACATATTTTGAGATCTTCAATACAGGTACACCCACCTGTAATTCTGTATACTGAAAAGATGTCTGTACTGACTTCACCCATGCCAATGGTTCTTCAAGGAGAAGCAGTCCTGTACAACAGCAGAGGACTGCTCCTAACTACGTTACATTACAATTATGATCCTGTGGTATGAGAAAAAACAAGCAAGTGATAGAACTCCAGCCTACCTGTAACACATAGTCATTCCACTCACCAAATTTCTAAAGCATCACCTTCATCACCAAGGGAGACAGCCCCTCCCTACTCTCTTAATACCCATCTCTGCCAATAGAACCCCGAATTGTTTTGGGGACAGCACAACAAGAAAATTTTGCAGTCTGTCTTGACAAACGCACCCTACAAATACAGAGGCCATACACATGTAGATGTCTGAACCGTTTAACGTCTTCTTCTGTTACCCCAAACCAGAAACTATTGCCTTGCAGAACATCTGAGAATGGCACATATAAAAAAAATGCCCTGAAACTGGCTGTTTTTCACACCTTCATTTTACTACACACACGTGCGTGCGCACACAGAGTGTTTTACAGTTGTGCAAGCTGAAGGTATTCCTGCCCTGATGTGTATCAGGGGAAATAATCTCTTTTTTTAACCTACCAGGTTAAAAAAAAAGAAAAAGAAAGAAGGGAGCAGAAATACACTCCTAAACATTTTGTGACGAGAAGCCATAACTTTCAAACCTATTCCTAGGAGCAATTAAATCATTATTTCATTATTAATGGTAGAAACCAAGGAAGGACAGGTCTAAAGCAAGCCCACTAGTTCACTGCACTGGCAATGCACTGCGAGTATTTTTTCCCCTACAAAATCCTCCACTAAAGTGAAGTTGTATAGTAAATAAAAGCCTAGGTTACATGTTTCTTTATCAATATCACACTTTGACTGACAACTTTATATAAATCAATGAGATGGGGCATGAGGGGGCCCCAAAAACAAGATTATTGGCTTAAAATTTCTTGTAAAGAAAAGATAATCTTCAAATACCCTTTGCATTCTTGTTGAATGTCTGGGAAGCACCTGTTTTTTCTTTTTAAGCAAGATACCAGAAATAATGTCGAGGACTAAAAATCAGGTTTTAAAAAACACAGGCTGCACTTCTCACCTAAACACATTTTGAAAAACTATGGTTTAAAAAAAGGAAGCCCTACACATTTGAAAAGTCTTAAATTTTTTTGAGTTTTGTATACCTATAATGTCTATGGAGACTACCCAATAATCCTTAGACAGGTTTTGTGGGAGGGTCGTCTTTTTTTTTTTTTTTTTTTCAGGTTAAAGAAAGCAACCTATTTTAAGTGGGTTTTTTTCCTACTACAGCATGGACAAATCTGGAAGAAATGTAAGTTGCCAGGCAGATGGAAACACAAAAATCTTACTTCAAAATGAGTATCACAAATGAGAGATTTTCCAATATGATACTGCTTCTAAAGGTGCAACCATGATTTCAGTTCTGGAGTCCTAACTGGACTGGACACACGGTAACTACAAATGACTGAGACATTATCCAGCCCTTCTCTCTTTGCAAGAGCATCTTCCATCCCACCACAACTGCAAGCAGACCTTAAGCAGCTTTATGCAGGCCGCAGTTGCATTTGTATTGCCATTCAAATAAGCAGTTTGTGAACTACAGCTGGTCTGAAAAAATCTAACTAAATGTTTTTTTCTTTGAAAATCTGTCTATTTGTTAAAAATTGAAGTATTTTGAAGAAGTTGTTCTATTATAGGGAAGTTTTAAATGGGAGAGTGACTGTTTCTGCCAGCTTGCCTGCCCAGTTCCTCAGTGGTCTCTCAGAGCGAACAGAGAAGGCAGCTCCCGTCATCCCAGGCACGAGGACTGGGCGGACGCCCGTCGCTGCGACGGGAAAGGGCAGTGTCACTGTCCCTGCTGATTAGCAGTATCTTTAGGCTCCCACGGTCCCCATGCAAAGCAAGTTAATCAAGACATGCCTCCACTGTTTAGACACAGAGAACTTGGAAAGAAAAAAAAGGGAAAAAAAACCCCCAAACCTTCCCAAAGTACTATAGTTCCATTTTGTGGATTTCCACAGCTTAGTTGTAAAATGCTCTGTAGCAGGCTGCACATGTCCTAAGCATGTCTGTGGAGCACCCAGGCTTGCTAGCTGGCAATATCACACAAGTCAAACCAAACTCGAGTTACACCTCAACTGGAAGTGAGATGCCAAAGTTGTACTGTAGACTGAGCTACAGTTTTTGGCATGAATTTTAGGGAACTGCAGTGCAAAGCTCTGAAAAGCCTGGCTGAAATCTCCTGTACTCAACACTGGTAGCTTCATTCACACACAAATAAAACAACAAACTTGAATAGAATTAAAGAAATATCCACCAACAATGCTCAGTGGTGTAGGAAGTTCTCAAGTACAATCAAAAATACAGCCAACTTTTAAAAATTTCATTACATTTGAGAATAAAAAATTTTAAGAGTAGCAAGAGGTATCATTAAGAGCTCCTATTGAATGGTAGCTTAATCTACTGTGTAGAAGAGATTAATACGGTTTTATTCATTACAGCTTCAGGAATGCTTCTGGAAGGGAACTCAGCTGCCAATTTCTGCTATACTGCTTCTAACCTACTCCCCTCCAGCTCAAAAAGACTGTACTCAGCATATACCTACAAGGTCACAAGTTAACTCCCGGTTCAGCTCTGTCTCTAGGAGAAAGTTACTGAGAAATTAAGCACAGGTATCAATCAACCTCCAATGGTTCCTTACATACTTCTTCCAAGCTCTCCGGACAAAGCAGTGCAGGGTAAGCTAACGCAACCGCGTGTTCCCAGCCTATCTTTTCCGAAGACTTTCCTCCTGTAGACAGACTGACAGTCTAAGCTTCCTTTTATTCTATTCTTTATGAAGTAATGCTGGAAGGTGATGTCACTGGCAACCTGCACGATGCTTGGCAGTGAAGAACTAACCACAAAATACTTTTTAATCATTACTCAAAATATTTCTTGGTAATGGCCTATCATAACTCTATCAGCTGTCACACTGCTAAGCCAAAACAAAGGCAACGCTGTGAAAAATGCCGAGCAAAGCATGTAGTCCAACAAATCTGGGGATATGCCACTGGTTTCTAATAGCGTAGCCCTGGCAAAGTACCCTCAGAATTTAATTGCAATTAAGATATTTTCAGTTTATGGGATCCAGCTCTCAATTAACTTCTATAACTAAACTAGATGATGTAAAACTAACTTCATCTTTTTTTGCAACATGGAAATATTTAAGACACCCCTCCCCCCCCAAAAAAAAACCCCAAAACCAAACACCAAAGAGGCTGTTTATTTAAAAGATGCCAAATACTGGCAGCTCCTGTTGAAGTTGATTGATATTCTGCCCAAGTCAAGTTGGGTAGTTATTCAGGATTTCATAAGCAGCTCTGGTGTTTTATGTACACAAAATTGAGAGTACTTGTAATTAGCACCCGCCATGGCTGATGCTTACAGTCTGGCACCCCAAAGATTATCTTTTGATAAATCTCAAGGGGAGGGGAGCACAAGTGCTGCTGGAACAGAGCTGATTTGGAAATTCTTCGGACTCTTCAGTCTCACTTGTGCATTTCAAACCTCCTTTCAACACATGAAATATTCAGATGTTAGCAACTGGAGGCAGCATTAAAAACAGTTACAGTTCATTAAAGCCAGATGGCTCACTTGAATATGAAAAGAAATCAAACATAAGTTGGATGTTGAATTAAAGTAAATCAGCTGGTGTCTGAGGCTTAATATTATTTTAAAACAAAGGCACATGAGACAATGGGGACATGAGACACCCCTACAGACTGGGGAAGAAGCTACAGAAAGGATCAGGTTTCAGCAAATTCCTTCATGCAAAGGCATCCAGTAAAATCTATTTCAGAACCCTGTGTCTACCATATAGAGCTTCACTCTGCACAGGGAGGCAGAAGACCTGTTGCACAGGTCTGTCAGAGCAGGGAAGGGGTTCTTCAGCACCCGAAACCTACAACTCTGCCACTGAATATCGAGATAAATCTGCTAATGCAGCAAGGAAAGGTAAAGGTCCTTTTTGTTATTCTTGGACAATACCCTGGAGGCTGGAGATGAGGGGGTAAATGTCCTCCTGGTCCCTATGCCCATTCACACAAATATCTGTGCTTTTTCACTTCAAGGAAATACTAATTACGTGTTCCCTGTGAGGGGAGATGGCACATGCACGTCATCTAAAGACTTTTTGTAACAAATTCTTTATTGTAGAACTCACAGCTACGGCATAAACAGTGCCCCGTTCAGCACATCTTCTAATTAGGTCCAGTGTTTGTAGTGGAGATTCTTGGCATTTCAGAAAGAAAAACTATTCAGGACAAAAGCACCCCTCTATTACAAACTTGTGTATGAAAAAAACTCAGAAATAACAATGCGAAGTCCAAAACAGGTACAGACGAGTGCCCAGCAACAGCAGCAGCAACCCCTTCCCAGTGTACAGTTATAAATAGGAAACAACCAGTCCTTCCTGTGCTTCCTTGTAGATCTTAACTCAGTGACCCTTTCAGTGAATATTCCCAATTCATCTTAGTAATGAACTTGTGCATTCTTCTTCTTCTATAGTTAAAATCTAGAACTCTTATGACAAAATTAGCTGCAAGGAGAGACTTTTCCTTCACAGAGAGAAGACTCTGTACCAATACTGCACGCCAGCGGGCCCAATCCTGCTGCTGCAGTGGACAGAGCTCTGAAACGCAGGGGCACAGACCCTCTCGAGCCTTATTCTTGACGCTGCCGCACGCAATTGCAGTTACAACCTACAGCCAGTTCCAGATGCTCACTTGTTCTCTGCTTTTATTATTACTGCAGAAATAAGCAATTTCCACAGCTTGCGAAAGACAACTTCAAGCTTTTTTTTTTTAACCTTTTTCCTAATCTAACACCACCACAGTCAATCATGAATATAGGCATCAGCTGCCCCTTTTGCCACAAGGAGATAGTGGCTGCAGGGGAGAAGGGGAGCATGTTCGAATCAAGATTTGTACGCAACAGGGTACTTGCAGGCCAAACACCTTATCAACACGTAAGCAGAATTAAGCTCGCCCAAATGCAGTTGCACGGGGTCCTTTACTCTAGGAGATAAGCAAGGCGGAGAACAGCAGGCCTTTGGAAAACACATTTGCACCCTTTCCAAGGACAAAGAGGCTCCACCCAGCCTGACTGAGCCTCTGCCGACCCGTCATTGATAGGAGAAAGTAAAAAAATGGAAAGGATCATCTGGGATGACAACTTAAGTTGAAGTGTTTTAAATTCCAGTAGAATTTATTTCAAAAAAATAAAAGTCTATAGCACAAACAGAAGCCAACATAATAAACTATTCTGGTAGGAGCCAACTTTATTTTAGGTCCTCTTACAATGTGTAGTACTTGATTGCTCATAAATATTGTTATGAAATCCATTACAAGTATAGTGGTGAGTTTCATATCCCAGTAGTTTGGAGTACCATTACTTAGTATTTTCAGCACCAAAAAAGTAAGATTACCTAGTAAGCAAACTTCTCAATCAGAAACAAAATCAACAGCAGTGGAGAAAATTAACTTTCAAGCTATTCAGTGCAAGTTGCATTCACTCCTCTGTAGCAATGCACTCGCACTACAGAAACACCCAAACGCCCCAAATTAAGTTCAGTAAATTTCCTTAAAACAGCCATATCCTTTTGGGGGAAAATGTCAGAGACTCTGGCTAGACACTGCTGCCAAGCCAGTGGAAGGATACAGCTAATTACCCGCCATAGCAAAGCAACCATGTCCATCAGGGTGCAACGGCAGATATTTGCCTCCTTTGAAAAAATCTCACCCTTGAAATCAGAACTGAGAGAGGCAAAAGCAAACAAATATTCAGAACAGCATTCAGTGTAAGGAATCTTTAATATCTGTGATGGTAAGGAACTGTTTAAAATTCACAGATCAGCAAATGTCTGCATGATCACTTCTGCTACACTTGGATAAGCAACTCACCAAAACCCCACAAAGCCGCACTGCCGCAGGAGCGTGCAAGCCGCCAATGCTTTGCTCCCTCTCCTCTCCCCTACTCGAGGATATTTTAACTCCATTCACGCTGTGCAAGAGCAGGGCAGGTACAAAACCAGACTCTGTCTAACCTGCCACATGGAGTACAATTCTCGCTTCTTGTGTTTTTTGACTCAACAACCACATCACTACTTCTCTAAGCACCCATTAACTGTTCTTCTGTACCCACAGCACCAGAAGGATAGCAGACAGCTGTCAGACAGGATATTCAAATTATCTTCTTGGGAAGCAAAGTATTATACATACCTACTTCTACACCTTTTCCTCTTGCCCCATCCTCCTGTCATTCTCCCTTCTGGAACACATTCTCCAAGAAAGGTTCTCCAGAGTCCTGTACTTCTTGCAAGCTCTTAGTTCTCTAAGCCTTTTAGAGCCAAAACGGGGTTTAAGACCTTTCTTGTAATTTTGTCTTTTATTTAGTCACTAACAGCTGGAAGCCTGGATAACACCTAGATATTTTCTAACTTTCAACTGTATAAGCAAAGTAAGTATTTCACAAGCATATGGCTTCCTAGTATCTGACCCTCCACAAACAAAAGACAAAGTGGAAGACTTCTCACAATCTCCAATTTATGCTGGAATTCCAGTTTTTCAAGCCATTTTAACTGCTGTTCTGTGATGAGCAAAAATCAATTTCAGTGGCTTCTGCGGGAAAAAAAACTCCCTGCCACAAAGGCCTTGGCTCAGCACTGTTAGCGCACTCCAAATCTTTCCAAGACAGCCCTGCGAGGCCCAGAAAGCAGGCAAAAATAGGCAAAATAAAGTTTGATGCTTCTAGAACAAAGTAATAAAAATACTACCGATTTCATTAAAATCATAGCTGCTGAAGAAATTATCCTGTCCAATGTGCAGAACAGAAATCTTTGGCTGACTTGCAGTTCTTTAAAGCATTATTTTTACACACGGATGGACAGTGGGTCTGAAAACAGGAACTTATTTGCTTGCTTCTGCAAGGATTTATCAAAAATAAACAGATCACTGAATTGCCCTTTATTGTAGGTATGATCATCAACATTTTCTTTAGGCAATCTTGATAGCGTACTGGGTGCTCCAAAACAAAACCAAAACCTTCCTGTATTATTCCTGTACTTAAGTAACAGGGGCAACTATGCTGCCGCATTTTTTGCAGTTGCTAGACCGACTGTAACCAAATCTAGCCCGAGTTTACCACCTTCCTCTATCACCCCTCTAACCTGTCTCTTACAGTCAAATTGTACAATTTTGTTCTTTTTACCAGGCCACAGGTGCACTGTCCTGGTGACTAACCCTTCTTCAGCAGCTCTGGCTGCAGACTTTGCCTTATGTAGTCACGTGCTGTCCAAGGACCACAGTAGTAACCAACAACCAATTATCCTTCATGAGAAATTGTTATTTCATCAAAAGCACTTAAAATTTCTGAAGTTTCAACCCCTCTGATCTCTCTCTACCAAGTCTCTACTCTTGTCAACTTATTTGGGCTTTGTCCTTGCAAGAACAAAAATTGTGTTCGTCTTAACACTCAACTCCCGCTCTCTGCAAAGCAAGTTTTCTTGGAGACATGGCGCAAGATTCCTGCAATCCCTTTCACCTTTTTGCCTGCCAAGAGCATGCTCGAGTATTCTTACCTGAACAGCTTCTGTATGGCCTCTGAGAACAAAACCCATTGAACATGAAGATTATATATGCATATATATGCAAATATGAACTACTATCACCAGAGTTAGATTAATTATTAAAACTTACTATATTCCTCCATCACATCTGCACTGCAATCTCCGCTCACTGACCAGTACTCATAACAGTTCCACTCTTCTATTTCCCTGCCAGCCCCATTAAATCTATTTTAGCAGAAGAGAACTCCCAAGTTGTTCATCCCTCCCATTGCAACAGCAACACTGAGACTCAAGAAAACTGCATTTAAAGAACACACCTTATGTTCTTACATTTCCAAAGAAATTCTCAGGAAATATAAAAGGGATAAAGGATCTTCTGTGGAGAATCCAGAACGTAACCATCAATAGCAACCCAGGCTTACAGTAAGTTGTGTGGCTTCAGAGCATGCTCCACACCTTCCAAACAAAAGTAACTACAGGACTGCAAGCACCTCTGCAGGGGAGGTTAGCCAGCCTGCACCACTGCAGTCCATTGCAATAATAAACTTTTTTTTTTTTATTCCAAGTGTTTATTAAAGGAAAAAAACAGTAGCTGTTTATGACACCTTCCTGGGGTTTGCCCAGTGCCCACAAACAAAGCGGGCAGAACACCGGCACACACTGCTCTGTCTGCACTGAACCAGCAAACCCCAAAGTTATTTTAAATCATTGCTTCTTCATGCACAGACACCTTCAGAACTCAGACAGGTATCCGTATAATGCACTTACACAGCAGCACCCCAGCTGCACTCCCCATCCCTCTAGCAGAGCCCTTACCCTGCCTGCAGCAAAGCAAATGCATTTGCAGTGCCCCAGCCTGTCCCACTGACAGAGGCGGCTGGGTCACCCCGGCCAGCCGCAGGACAGGCGCAGGGTCCCGTCACCGCCTGCCCGGCACAGAGCTGATGCAGACACAGCTTGCTCGCCAGCGAACTTATGTCAGAGCCCCTCACGTCAGGTTAAATACTGCAAGTTGCTGGCATTATGCAGACAAATAAACAAAAACCTCGCAGCAGATTGAAAGGTTACAGCCTGGCAATCCTTTCTGCCTTGAAAACGTCGAAATGTTGTCCATGAATGTGCACTTTTATCAGCATAAACATATTTACCAGAGAAAAGGAGAGTCTCTTTTGTCACAAAATGGGACCAACGCTCATATCTTTAACTCAACCTTTTATTAGAGCTACTTGTACAACATAAAAAAAACCAAACAAACAATAATCTATTTAACAAAACTCTACTGATACAGTATGTGGCGTTTACCTTCTTTAGGTTATGTCAATTTATGCCAGTTTTCCAATCCCAACCCCTGCCTGAAGTCCAGTTGCTTCCAGGATTTCATTCACCACCTGGATATGCCTGACTATACACGTAACACACCTGAAACTGGAAAGCTTGGTTAATAAATGTTGAAACAGTCAGGTCAAGCTCAACAAATTACGAGATCTGTCTTCACAACCTATGCTGCACTACCCAGCTGGTAAAACAATTTCCAGGAGACTGCATGTTAAGTCCAGGTGAGAATGTAAAAGTCACGGTTCCGTTCCCAGTTAATTCAGATGCCACCGGACAGCCAGAGCATTCACTTGACAGGGGAAGAACACACAACAGGGTGTCCCAAAAAGTTTCTTTGTATTTATAACTGGTTGCAAATAGAAGCTATTAAGAATTGCTTAGTTTGATTCTTCAACATTTAAGATAGTGGGGGTTTTTGCCAAGTCATTCAGGTTTGGTTTTGTTTTTTAAATGCAAGATCTCCAGCATTATTCTGCTTTCTCCGACTACTTTTTACAGCATACAGACTACAAGAATAGTGGGGGTTATCGGGCAAATAAAGAAACCAGACAGAACAGACTGCTCTGTTTTCATTGTCGACTTTTTATTACATACCCTATAGCATGAATACAATTGCCTGAAGTTACAAGTTGGATAAGAGGATGAAGGAAGAATGTGAAGCTCCTGCTGCTCCCGAGTCCCAGACAACAGTTCGGCAACTTCTTATCTCTGTATAAAGATGGGCAGCATGAACAAGTAAATATTCTGCCAGTAACATGTAGTATAATTCATGGTGAGATAAAATAGAGCACTCAAATGGAAAGAAAATGACTCCTACCTCTACTTCTGAATCCCTAGGGCATTTAAATCCCACACGACATAATGATGTGATACGGATGGCTGCCCAACAGAAAGTGATATGCAAGAGTTAAACTGCCAGTAGGAGGTACCAGCCATCAGATTAAGAGACCCTTTAAACTTAGTTTGAGTAGCCTTGAAGTTGAAACGTACACCACCACAAACAGCACTACGAAATATCTGGTTTCTCAGCTTCCCCACAGTAACTACATTGCATAAATGGGTACAGTTATCCTGGTTTAGACTTTTTAAGTGAAATGACTAAACTTTGTGTCAGAGTCACCACCAGTCTCGTTCTTCTGGCTTGAAATAAAAATGCACAGATCTCACTCAGATGTTGTTCAAGAGACAACTCTGAGCCAATGCCAATATTTGAGATCTGCAGTACAGAGCCCTAGAGAGCAACCTGTGGAGACCTACAGGTGGCAAAGCAGACCGCATAAGCACTTAACAACTATTAGCTCCAAAAAAAAAAAGAAAATCATGCCCTTTCCATGGTCTAAAGGAAGAGCACTTCCATTGCTAAGTGGTAGAAGACAATGGATGAACATAATTAAGGATACAATATTCAGCTATCCACTATGTGAGAAACAGGCTGCCCAGGGAAGTGGTGGAG
>NW_009199414.1:0-20648 GCF_000690835.1 Fulmarus glacialis | reverse complement strand
GGGTTGTTGTGACCGAAGTGCAGGACCCGACACAGCCTCATTAAATCTCATACAGTTGGCCTTGGCCCATCGATCCAGCCTGTCCAGATCCCTCTGTAGAGCCTTCCGACGCTCAAGCAGATCAACACTCCCGCCCAACTTGGTGTCATCTGCAAACTTACTGAGGGTGCCCTCGATCCCCTCGTCCAGATCATTGATAAAGGTATTGAACAGAACTGGCCCCAATACTGCGCCCATCAACCGTAATAAGCCGTTGTATTAGCACATTTGCCCAAACGACTGCCTTAGCGTATCTATTGCACTTTTGATGTTGTTTTGTACTTTGGCATCCCTTCTGGCTCCTCTCCACACAAGCTGCAGGCTGTCAGGACCATCCACTCAGCTCCCGAATTTCTGAGCATCAAGTCAGAAACTCTGCAGACCCAACACAAGGTGCTGACCTTTATACCATCGTCATCACTTGTGCTAGATCAGCCCCCTGCATAAAAGCGTAGGGTTTCCACCTCGTCTGCACTGTTTTGTAGGACAGCAATGTGGTCACATCTCCATGCCTTGCCTAGGTAAGTGCCTTACCAAGCAGTACCTTGGTACTGCTAGGAGTCTCCTGCTGTACAGATACTGCAACAGTAATGCAGCCCCACTGGCGTCCCTGCCCTCCCTCCTGCCCTTTCCTGCAGTGGTATCACATTAGCACAGCATCAGCAAGAGGACTAGAATTTAACACTTCTGAATTTGTATTTTTCTAAGACGAATGGCTCTTACAGTTTCTCTGTTATAACTGGAAATTGCAATAAGGATAATCAGTACTTTGCTTTTACATCTATGAGGCTTTATCTAAAGATCCCAAACCAGTCAGCAAATGTCAGTGAAGATTCGCAAGTATTGTGCCAGCAGACATGGTTAAGCAACTTGCCTAAAAACACAAAGGAATTTTTCCTAGTTTTGCTGCTAGCAAGACAACACAAGTTTTGACCTTTAATTTTTGGCTCTGAGCAGTGCCTCTTTCCTACACTATCACCCGTTAGGCATTTAACCATTTGACATCAGTAGCCAGGGCTGCCAAAGAAGATGCTCTTAGAGCAGTATTGTCTCAGTCTCTTTTCTACCATTAATAAACCATGTAAAAGGAATACAGTCGATCTGAGTTCAGGTACATTCCAAAAGTCCTAAAAGAGCATTAAGAGGTCATTATTACAGGTATGTTTTCTTCCTGGGCTTCAGACTGGAATGGGTTTGGGGATAAAGTTGAATCAGATGAAAAGAAAAGGAAAAACTTTGTCATTTAAATCTTATAATCCCTGGAGATCTGATTTGTCATTTTTCAAACTTTTTTCTTCTCTTAACACAGTGAAATATATTTGTATCCTATTTACTGAATGTTGTTACCAGTAAACCCTTCAATTACTAAAGGCGAAAAAGGTCATAATTCCTGCTGTTTATATTTTGCATTTCTCCCAGCTTGGATAATGAAAATCAATAAAACCACTTTCACTGCCAAGTCTCAGTGGTACAGTGTTGGTGAATAAAGGGAAAGCAAACTGAAACAAACATTCTTGGGAACTGCAGTAGAAGTTTTAAAAATACAATATAAAAAAATCTGTTTACAATCTATATAAAATCAGATTCTTGCAAAAGTTTAATTTGAACCTAATTTAAAGTTGAAATAATACATAAAGGAATTGTGAGATAGACTTGCAAAGCAAGATGATTCTCAGTTTTCATTCATGATGCCACCCTTAGTTCACCTTGGATCTTCTTTCTCCTCATATAACTATATTGATTTAGCTCAACAAAGAAATTTTTTTAATATCTATGTTCTATAAGGATCTGAAAGAAGAGTGTGCTTGAATAGCCAGTGCTATACCCCCTGTGATATCAAAATAAAAGTGTGGAGCTAGATGGGAGAAATCCAGTTTCAGTTAGTCGGGGTGGAATCGCATCTCTCCTTCTCCCTTCAGATGAGAAAGGGTCCCTTCTCCTTGCTGCCGTTCCAGGAATGGTAAGGGAAGGCTGGCAGAGCCCCCTTGTCAGCTGGGGCAGCCAGCCGGGCTGTAACAACATAAGCAGTAACAACCAATGCTTCCTTCCAGATTCTACTGGTATCAGGTATACCTGTCAATATATGCATGCCTGTAAAAGAAAAGGCTGAGTCTGAGTGCACAAGAGCTGAAGACTGAGGGCCAAACCCCACCCTGCAGTGTGGAAAGGAATGTTTTGCTCACAATCGGATAACGATTTGTTTACAGTTAATTAAGCATAAGAGCTGTTGATAACAAGCTCTGTTTACAGTGTGGGCAGGAGATGGCTCCATCTAAATAGGACCAAAGGATATTAACATTCTTAAAAGTTTGGCAGGTGCAGAAATTAGTCCCTCAAAAAAACCAAAGGTATGTTCAGAGAAATCCAGAGGGGAAGGAAAATCTAAATAGAGCCCCAGGGCAGATTTATGTATAAAAGCTACATGTTTAAAGATTTCTTTAAAATGGTCCTCAGCCACAAAGTTATGTAAACACCTTAGTGATACAATCGCTAGGACTTGCAGAAAGAGAGAGAAAGAAAAGTCTTTTGAAGCTAACTTAAAAGCATAGATGGATATAATCCCAGATTTCTTTTTTATTTCTGTTCACGTATCTCAAAAAATCTTACTGTTGTTTTCACTTTGACTGCTAAAGTCTGCTTCACTCCAATCTCAACCTCATTTTGTATGAAGGGTGATTTTGTGGTCCATGACCAACACTAAGGTCCCATTTATCACTTCGTCACAGTTTCATTCTTGTTCCATCTGCGGTGAACCTTGGCCAGGATCAACCTCCATGCCAGGATGGCAGGTTGTTTCCCCAGGACATCCAGGAGGGGAACAAGGTACCCTTCTGCTCTGCAACAGCACGGAAAGACGCAGCACTTTGTGGAAGAGATGTCTTGTGTTAGCAAATGTTACCAGGCAGTGAGATGGTAGAAAGCCTGCCCAGCCCTGGGCTCTCCCTGATCCTCCATAGTAAGGCTAAACTATGAACTGGAGGTTTCTTTATTAACTCTGTGGTAATTTCGGCTGTGTACTATCGCCTGGGATTTGGTGTGAGCCACCCCCCATGATGATCTTGCTCATCTCCAGGTAGCTCAATGTACAAACAGGGTATATGGTAAATTGAGGTTATGCAGGACCACATAGACTACCCTGAAAATCAGTCAGGCTTAACTTTTTCCTCACTGGGATTTGTGGATGAAAATCTTTAGCAGTTGTACATGCGGAATTCTCCTCTTGAGTTAGAGAAGAAAATGAAGGTCATGCCCTTCTACTACACCACTGACCGAGGAGATTCAGGTTAAGATCCTGGGGTCTGTCAAATTAGTTCTGATACAGAGCATTGTGTGTGAAATATATATTTTAGAGCCCATGTCCATGGGATGCTCTCATGCCACGTGACAGCTTTGCAGTGGTGATTTGCCCTCCTGACCATGAGGCAGGACATGTCACCCTTCCTCAGGAGAGCTCTGCTAGCTCCTGAAGACGGCCTGCAGCTGCTGCACAGCAGAGCGCTACATTTGCTTACTGATCTGAGCAACTGGGATGTTACACTGACTCTCTGTTCTTCCCACCCTAAGGCTACTCCTGCAGCAATGTAATTTATTCATCTCTCCTTGCTCAAAGCTGTGCCTAAAGGCACAATATGGCCTTTGATTATCTGAGAGAAAAATCAAGTTTGCAAGGGCCACCACTGGTTTCTATTTAATAGTATGTCATTTCCAGATTCTGTTTACTTCTAGTTTTCAGCACTGTTTTCTTTTACTTTGGGTTTCATCAGTTGTTCTGTTCGCAGCCATTGTTTGTGGCTGCTAACATCTATATTTGCTGTAACCTGGCCAGTATATATACTTTTAATTAATAAATGTGATTTTAAAATGTCTATTTTAGCACAAACTCCATGAAAAGACCTTTTACATCACAGCTGAAGGTGCAGGTTTTTAAAAAGATTCTCACCAATTCTCAGTTTTCCATTTACTTTCTTTTGCCTTCTCCCTTTCTTCCTTCCAGGCTATTTTATACTGTCCAGTAATATGAGCTACAGATACTAAAAGTTTTTACCCATTCCTTCCCCAAAGCTGAAGGATTTGCTTTAAACGTGGAAAAGCTGTGGGCTCCCAGGCCAGGGCAGCCTGGGGGGAACTCAAAGAGAGAGGAAATTTTGGTCCCTGAGATCACAAATCAATCTCTCTAGCAACACAGCAGGGAGGAGAGAGGACTCAGTAGAAAGAGATGCTGTGCCTGCTGCCAGCTGCATTACCTTCAGCAGCTGAGGGAGGAGGGTGTATAAGTGGCTGTTCCCCTCCCTTGACCACAAAGGATTTACTTAAAATGGATGCCAGAAGGAGGATTAGAGCAGAGCCCTCCTCCTCTCCTTTGTTCAGGAGGAGGAAGGGAGCATAAACCCTTGGCTAATGGAGTCTGGGCGCACCTAGTAGTCCCAGTTTACTCCTACTTGCCTTCCCCTCGTACTTTGCCATCACTGTTGAAAAGGCTTGCTTGATGTTCTAGGAATGGCATTGTGCTTTGCAGGAATATTGGAGTCTCTCTCTAGACTGCTCCATAAATTGTACTCTGCTTATGTAGATGGTGCCTACAAAGCTATCTGGGTCAGGCATGCTAAGCACCTCGCCTCTCCTTTAATGTTTTACCAAGGACGCTCCCTCACATGATCCTTTTTCCAGATGGTCCCTAACCCTTACATATCAATACATATCCAAAATCCTCCAGCTGTGATTGCTTGATCTCCTCAATGACAGATATTTTTCTTTAGTGTCTACAGTACATAGTGTGCTTTCTGCTTCTGCAGCACTTCACAGTATTTCCCAACAGTATTTCAAAATATTCATTCTTTTCCACTGTATTCCAGCTTTCACACCTAAGGCAACGGCTGAACACCAATGAGCCAAGCCGACGGCGTATCAGTCTGACTTGTGGTAACTGATACACACCTTTCCTTCCAAGAAGCAATTCATTCATGCAGATGTTTTCTCCAGATGTTTCTGGAATAATCCCAAATTCACTGAGGGGGAAATCTAAACAGCAGCAATATTCTCACTCTCTACCATCATAATCAGCTTCAGCTGATGAAACCTCATCTTCCCATTCACCATTTTTCTCTCCACTCCCCCCCTTTTTTTTTTCCCCAGTGCAGAACTCCCACAGCCCAAGCACTCCCAATCCCTTCACTACCAGGTATGGAAGGGGTGGCCTGCACACACCAACAGGGATTTGAGCTGCCTCTGAAGTATTGGAATCTGCTTCCTCTGGCTCCAGCTGGGCCACAGCAACCAGCATGGACATGCCTTTCTTGCAGTACTTTCCTCTGAGCTCCTCACCCTCAGCTGGGGCCCCAGTTGAGGTGGCAGCCTATTATCATTAGGATGAGTAATGAAACAAGTACTACTGAGGTAGTTGGTGCTCTCGGGGCTGGTTTTGGATGGAACATGGCCAGTAGGCGGAAGAGGCCTTTCCCAGCCATCATATTCAGTGTTTTGAATAACAGATTAACATTCCTATTAAAATTTTTCCCTGATTTTCTCTAGGGCTGGGATTTGGCCCTGAGCATGTACAACTACTCAGCATTCTGGCTGCAAAGTGTGTTTTGTTGCTGTTTGTGTGGTATCCAATATCCTGTCTTTTGTATTCTCACCTCCTTCCCCTTTCTTTCCAAGGTGCCCAATAACGTATTCTCCTAACAAGTGTATAATTATTTAGTTATTGCACTGTTTTATGATTGCATTGTTGGTAATTGCTCAATATTGCAAGTGATTTATTAGTAATTGCAGAGTCTTTCAGATCTGTCTTCAGAAGGAGAACAAATAGCACCTTGCATCAATAGACATCAAAGTCTGCAAGAAGGATTTTTCTTTAATGATCTTTTTTTAACTATCTTTCCTACTGCAGCCCTGAGGGCCGGAGTTTCTTTCTCTCTTTAAATGATAGCTCGAAGTTTCACGCCTGCCCTGCAGTGGAAAAATACATTACATAAGTCTTTGAATAGGGTTTTATCCTGTAGCCCAGCTATCACCTTCTTGTAGTTTTATCTACTTCTAATGGGATTTTACTCAGACTGCATAACTCCTCAGCCACTCAAATTTTTCTTAGAGTTTTTTGACAATAATTAAACTGCAAGCGGTTTTCAGATATTCCTGTCACTTAGGCCTTCCCATACTGACTTCAATGGGGATTCACAGGTGGAACAGACGAGAATTTGACTTCCCTCTCATTAATATATGCCTTCTGGTCACACCTTGCCAATCTTTGTGTGAAACCCTCAGTCATTTTATCACACCCTTCCTCCTAAGGGATTTCTCGGTTTTCCACCAGCTACAGCAACAAGCTCAGGCCGCCTAAGCTTGGCTGTGTGGCAAACAAGAAAACATTTTCCAGCTCCTCTCCGAGTGTCTGGCGCTGTGCCCCGAGTTTCCTCTGCCTGCCACTTACTGCTGCGGCTTCTCCCTGCCACGAGTGCTGGCTGGGAACCCAGCTCTGACTTTCCCCATGTGAACACAGAGCTAGCAGGCAAGACAAACTCTCTCATCTGCTCAACAGTTTACACTCAGCCTCTCCTTGGTTACATCCACCCTAACCCCACCTCCCCCTCTCCCAAGCCTTTCAGCATGAGCTGGCAGCTAGTACAGACAATGCTGAAGAGGCCACCCAAGCCAGCCACATCCCTGAACAGCCATGTGTTTTACGGAAGATGTGAGGAGCATAGGGACACAGTGTAATGTCCCATCTCCAGTGGTTATGCCATGCTTAATGGACATGCAATGCCCAGGGCTTGATTTAAACCTGCCACACAGACTCCTGGCCATGCAGGGAGGAATGCTATTTTGAAGGTTCGGAGCTGGACAGAAGAAATTACCCCTTCACTAATCGGATGGCTGTGCAGCAGTACTATGTTTGTCCTGAGTAGTAAGTGTGATTGGCTTCAGCAAAGCACATAAGTACAGGGGTGGACAAAAGGGGAGAAAACTCAGCCATGTCTGGTAGGTACCCTAGAACTTTTTGGGACCTAAATAAACAGTTCACTTTTCTGACCTATTGGGCACCATCTGTAGCTGCACGTTCAGGGCTTTCTTGAGTTATTGCACCCATAGGACTAGCAAGTACCTAATACACCTACATAATCCTACAGCTACATAATCCCACAGCTGTAAATAAATATATCCAAGACATAAATACTTCCATCAACAGCTTTCCCCCTTGTTCAGTAACAAACTGATCTTTCTTTCACTAGGGAAGAAAATCGTTTCCTACTGAAGTCACTGGCTTCAAATGGGAACTGGGTTTGGACTCTTCCAGAACTTCCTTCGCAGAGGTTCCCACGCTGCTGACTCACCACCTGTCTGCCAGGGACAAACCTGCCCCAAGGCAGCTTCTGCAAGGCTTAAGGCAGCCAGCTCAAGTGCCGCCACACAACAGAGGATGCAAGGGACCAAAACCAGACACTTGGGAAGAGAGGGGGAAAAAAAGAAAACAGAACAACACTCCACAAAGCAAACCTACCATCCGTTTTATTAAATGTTACATTTGAGGCAAACAAGATTTTACCTTTGCCAGCACTTAATCAGAATGAGAAAGGAAAATCTGAAATTTGTGGGTAAAGTGCAAGTAATGTTCTTGTTAGCTACATGCAAAGCCAAAGAGATTTTCAGAAAATAAACCAAGATTGTATCTGTTTAGACAATATTAAGTATTTACCGAATGCTGGATCTGTTTAAAAAACAGAAAAAACAACCCTTATAGTTCTAGTCAATGCACAGCTAATGCCAGAGGCCATAATATTGATATTTAAAATAAGACACACTGTTTAATAATAAATAATATTTTTCAGCTGTAATTATGTTGCCCCAACATGTTTACACACATTGTAGAGATAAATAAGGATCAAAAATAAAATCTTACACATGATTTAGTTTTATTATATTTAAGCGGTAATTAAGGGACACGGCAATTTAAGCAAATATTGTTTAGTGTTATCCATTAACATGATGCTCCTTACTTTCTCTTCTTTAATCTCACATGGGAGGAGCATGGTTTTCAGAAACCTCAAAGCCAGCTACCCTGGCCAAAGTTTGGGAAGTGCCAGTGCGTATCTGCCACTTCCCCAAAGTAGCTAAATTTGGTTTTCCTTGAGGCTTGAAAATCTTAGTGATTTCTCCCTGTGATGAGAACATTACCCCGAAAAACTCAGCAGTTAAAGCCTACACACACTATCCTTTGCTGTTATCTGTGCACATATTTACAAACACGGAGGGGAAGTTTTCTTGTTGGCATTGAGAACAGCTTCTCACCCCTCCAGAACTCGTATTAAATGGATGGCAAAATGCTCTTTTTGCCCTCTGCTAGGCTTTGGAAATGAAATACACCCACTAATTCCATAAGGAAAAAAGCAAACAAACAAACAAACACATGCTGATTTCTTTTGCTTGCTGTTTCAACAGCTCATTCGTATTTTAAAAATAGATTATGATCTGGTCATACTAATTTTGTTTGTATTTGAATTCATCATTAAATACCTTTGAACACTGAATAATCATTATTAATACTATGAAATAATGTTATTGGTGTTTTTAGATGCTTTTCAATTAATGCAACAAAGTGTGAGATTTCTTATTTTTACTGTAACTGGCCCATGAAATCTTTCACTCTTTCTGAGTGAAATCTGACTCACTGATTTCTATAGTATGGATTTTACCATTTTAAGGTTAACAGTTAGTTTTTCATCTGTTTCCACACAGTTTCCTGCAGCAGTTACAATTTTGGCCCTGAAGTTAATATTATGGTCACGTCAAAGTCTGTTCCTGCAAGGTCTGGGTGCTTTTGGCAAGGGGCTGAACATCTCCCTGCTTAGCAGGAGGATTAGGGCTTTTACAAGGTACTGTAGAATCTAGGAGTAATTTGGGAAGAAGTTTTAATGGCGTTTTGCGGTAGCTCCAAGGGAAGGCATCCCAGCACCGCTGGTGGGCAGGGGCTGGTAGGAGCCAACAGAGAAGGGTGCGCGCAAGAGCTGCCGCCATTTTTGCAATGCCCCGCTGCTACTCGAAGACCCTCCGCACCCTGGGTTTTGAATCAAAACTGCTTCTTCCAGCAGCCAAATTACCTTCTTATCGCTCTGCCCCCCAGTTTGATTTCCCAATCCATGAAGGCAAAGTGTGAGACGGGCCCTGGGCCACGGGCAGGCCAGGTCTGAGGCAGTGCCGCCTGCACCGTCCAGATCCGCAGCACACAGCCACAAAGGTTTCATCCCAGGTAGCAAGCGGGGTACGTGCCTGACTGCCAACACCTCTGCCTCCTCTCCTCAGCATGGCTAAAATCACGCAGCCTCCCAGCTCCCAGGCTGCCTCTGCAATGCTTGTAATTAGAAACATCTTTTAGCTTCAAAACTGAATCCTACAGGGTGGAAACCACTGGCAGAGACAAACAAAGACAAACCCTCTGTTGCCATTTCGAGAGTCAGGAACACCCTCCAGCCAAGAGCGAGCTTCTCCAGCAGCCTCCAGCCAGCTGCAGGGCTCAGGTAATGATTTGCATTCATGTGAGTGCAGCAAGGAGGGGAGTTAAGGCAGCAGAGACACAAGCGGGGCTTTCTGCACTTCCCCCCACAGGACTTTAAGGAGGCTGACTTGGTTTGTTTGAACTTTTCAAGCTGACAGTGAAAGATCAGCTTGGGAGAGCCCCAAAGCATGGAAAATTCCAGCTCCGTTTGCAGTTTTATTCAAGTTCAGGCTGTTTGGGAGCACGGGATTCTTTTTTCACTGAAAATTTTGCAACTTCAGTTACAACAGCTGTTACCAGGCAACCGACATAAATGAGAACAGTTTGAGCCAATGAAGTAGACAGTTTATTCGAGTTGCTTGGTGCCCAAATACCATAATAATGAGAACAGCGTTAAATGGATAAATAAATAGTACAGGAGAGGCAAGGAGTCAGAGTGAGGAATGGGTGAAACAAAGCAAGTCTGACTGCAAGAGGTGATACAAGGTAGAAAACCAAAAGCTCGTGTATAATATAGCAGGAACAGGAAGGGCAGGAGGCATGAAGGTCAGAAAACAGCAAAAAAACTTGGCAAGGAATGAGAGCCTGGAGAAGCTGCTAAGCCAAGCCGTGTATGGCACCCTGGGGCAATGGTCCTTCGTCCCAGCTTTCTCCTCTGCTTTTCCCCTGATTTTCAGAGACAGCAGCACTGCAAATGTGTTCCACTCTGCTGTGAGAAAGTTTATCTGGAGCATATGACAAGGGCAATGGATATTAGAGCTGAAGCCTTGCCCTGTTGTCACAACCAGTGTCGTACATATTGCCCATTACCTGATGTTGGAACAGCTGCAACACTGCAGAGGCCCCTCTCCCAGCCATTTTTCTCAGGATTGGGATCTCATGTTGCCTGATGGCTATGGTGAGAATGGTATGATGAGAGAAATGCTTCAGGTTACAGCTATGGGATGGACATATCAAAGACAGGTACAATTTAATATTGAGGACACTGTTATTGGAACACTGTGTCATGCTTTGGATGCCCACACTTCAAAACAGCTGTTAAAAGCTGTGGAGACTTTAGAAGAGAGCTTGGAAGAACTTATGCAATACAAAACCTGCGTTGTAGTCAGAGACCACCTAAACTCATTACACTGAAGAGGCTGGACCACGGTGGTCTAGCACCTATGTGGCAAAGACATAGAAGAGACAGCTCTTTAATTGAGCACTTTTAGTACTTGAAAAAAGTATAACAGGATCCAGTGGGCAGAAGCTTCATACCAGGTTAGCCATGAAACACCAATAAAATAAAATAATGATTTCTCCATTAAACTTCAGCTCTCCTAATGGAATACATTACAGGGAAGTCAGTTTTGTGTAAGAAACCCGTAGGTGTCGTATTAGGAGGTTTCTCATGCAGTGCATCACCATAGGGAGTACACTTCAGAGACTGATGACATGATTTAATTATGCCAATGTGTCACTGTGTTCTCCAAATTACCTGAACAGGGTATTAATGCTCTCCCTCCCTGCATAGGAAGTTATCGATGGGAAACAGCACAGTTCAGAGCACAAGGGTAACTGCAAACAAACATTTTTAGCAGTGCTGCATAGAAAAAGGGTGTTGATGAGCAGTGATTAAGCACACAAATAGTCAGAATGTAATGATTAGCGATTTAGAAGCAATACATAAAAAGAACAAAAAGAGACATTTTATATTTTGTGCTCTGCAAAATGTGAAAGATAAAGAACTTCTCTATGATATTTTTTCAGGTTTTTAATGTCTGCTGCAACAACTGAAACATGCTATGAAAGTGGTTTAGGTTTTTCTAATTTATCTGACAATTTTACAGGGAAACATGTTTTTTTAGTCATTAAGATTTTTGAGGTAATCATGTAATGCCAGTCAGATAATTTATGGTCCTTTGAATTTTTTGTTGAAATTTCAATTGACTCAGCTGGATTTGTAATACAATATTTTGAATAATTTAAAACCACCCACTTGAAGATTTTAAATCAGGCTACTTTCTTTTTATAAAGAATTTCCAGATTAATGGCTGACACACTACGAGCTTTAACAGACTTCTTAGTGCTTTTCCTCATAGGATGCTCTGTTCTCAAGAGATCCTTGGGAAGAAGAGCTTAACCACAAAGTTGTCCTGACATACATGGGTTGTGAACAATTTGGGGCGTGAAGCCTAGAGAGTCTCTGAAACAAAGGTACTACTACCAATTTGATATTTTTGTTGAAGTTACTAAAGAAAACCATGCCAGAAAAGTAGTACTGGTCAGCACTATGCAGTCTCAGGAGCTGTAACCTCATTGTTAAGTTTTGAAGGGAAATTTCTATTCAGATATGTCCATTTCCATAGCAGGGAGGTCAGTGCTGTAATCATCTGCCCCATCTGCGCTCCCTTCGGATCCATTATAGCATTTAGAACCATGTCTTCTTTTATTACTTCTTGCATTTCTGGTAGAGGCAAAAGCTTATGAAACCACAGGGATAGCTTTGAAAATGAAGTATTTTTTTGCGATTGATGGTATATAGTATTCCTGATCCAGTGGGTATATTTGAAATATTGTCAGGTTACTTTCTTTCCTTGAGTTAGTCGCAGTTTTATGGTCCTAATCTCACAGCTAATGTAAACTTCTCCCTGGCAAGCTCAACTTAAGATAAGACTGCGAATGGGCAAAACTGAATCTCATGATACTTAATACCATGTGTAAAGCCCAGCAGATGGAGTCAACTTACACACAAACACTTCAGTTTTTATTAAAGAAACAAGCAAGGAAGACCTGCAAGTAGTAGGGCCAGAGACTTCTTAAGTCACATGTTTTTAGAATCCGAAAGAACATATTTCCTTTTTTTAATTTGAAGTTTAGGACATTTTCCATTTCTCAGGATCATTTTGCTCCACTTCAGAGTTATAGCATTCTTTGGCTTGGCTGGGGGCTTTCTGGCTTGCTTTTTTTTCTTTTTTTTTTTTAACTTGTGCATTTGTTTCAAGAGAGTCATCATTTCAAGAAAGTCAGACAAAATAATGAGTTACTATAGTAAGTGGAGATTTATAAATAAACCAATCTATTTATGCATGCCTAGATGACAGCTAAAGGCTTTGCCATGGAACAGCAGAACAGAACACCAGCAGCAGTGCACTTGCATCTGCCTTCTCTCTGCCAATAGTTGGAATCAACCTGTGCCAAGCTACGTGGCCCTTCTCACCCTTCTTCAGCTTTGAGTAAAAGTCAATGAGAGTCACTTGTCTTTCACTGCAACGTAAGTAAGGCTCAGTTCGTCAGAAATGAAGCAAAACCTGTCACCCCCTTTCCACTAACCCCAGAGGGCTGCATCTATAAAGGACATTGCTTCTGGGGCAAGGACCCTTCCACCTCTGCTCTCCTGGCCTTGCTTAGCTCTCCTGCCTCAACTCTAAATAGCACAGGCCCTGGGCCCGATCTCCCTACAGGCTTTGCTCTAGCCAAGTTCTCATTAGCTGCAGCAAGGACATCAGAAACTGCTCTGCTGTAACAAAAATCAGCAGCTTTGTTTTTGGAGGCCTCTTGACTTTGCAGCTAATTGTTGCAACTCGGTTTCCTCTCCATAGCACAGTCCAGTTTAAAAGAAAGAAAAGCAGGCTGCCTCAGAAAACCATGCGTTACTGACCTCAGCGCTGTCTGCGCGGTCTCTCTGTTCATGGCCGTACAGCATTACTGCAGCAGAGAGAGAGCCAAGGCCCACTGCCCACGGTAAGGGTTGTGACTGAACTCTGCCTGCGCTCCCACCTTGCCAGATGAACCACATTTGCACATGTTGTTTTCCTGTGTGTTTGCATACAAATGAGAGTAGAACATCTAAGCCTGAGCCCAGCACAATTAGCATTTATACAAATTCAGCACCTCTCTCTGCTTCTATCTGTGCTTCCAGGTTCCCTCAGAGCTGACAAACGAAGCAGTCCACGAGTAAAAAAGATTGCTCATGTGCCCATTTCTACAGGTGTGGGAACGGGATGCATTGCCCCGAGGTCACGCTGAAACTTCTGAGGAACAGCTAGGAATGCATCCCACACACAGGCTTAGCCAAAAGAACTTTCTGTGGTGCACTGAAGGATTTTCTGCTTTTTGGAGAATTCCATGCAAGTGCAGCGATCCTTTTCCAAATTCAGCCTTGGTTCTGCACCCCCTGCACTGCGACATGCTTACACCGCTCTGAAAGGCTGACAGCACTTGTCCTACGTTTCCCCAAAGATTAGAATGTCATCGCTTGTGGTTAAGAGCTTCAGGGACATGTTGAATTACTTTTCTGATATTATCTTTACATTTTTCAAGAGCTTAGCATATTCCAAACATTAATCTTCTGTGCTGTCTTGAGGCAACGTGACCAGAAAATGCTTTGTCAGCTAAGGTTGTGAAAAAAATGCCAGGCATTACTTAAAAAATAAATAAACAAAAAGGAATCACCCCCTCTAAAAGTCTTGTTTGCCATATACGTTTGATGAACCTGTTTGTTAGTTCAGCCACAACACTTCGCAGTCTTTACAGACATCTAGCAGAAGCCATTGCAGTCTAAGCACCAGACTATTTGTAGAAGTGACTCATTCTCACTGAAGCAGGGCATCTATGCAAAATTTACAAAGACAGACACAGGAAACACAGTTTCCAAAGCACCGTCCTGTGCAGGTTGCCCTGTCTTGCAATACACAGGGGTTAGCTTTCAGGAGTGGGGAGCACTGCAGAAGGACGGATGGCAGCGGTGGGTCCTCAGCGCCTCTGAAATTCAGGCTCCACCTTGCTGCTGCCTACCCGATATGGGCTCAAGCAGCCACCGCTCTGCAGAGCACCTCTAAGAGCAGTGCCAGGTCAGCGACGGCTGGCCTGGCAGGGGGACCACCCCACACAGGAAAGGCAGGAGACAAAATGGTGAGCATGTATTAACTGAAACCACTCTGCGTCTCAGCTCCTATTTGAGTGTGGAGCTGCAGCACTGGCAACAGAGGAGTAGGCACCCAAAAGATTTCACAGCTTGTATTCCTGGGGCAATAGGCTCTTACGGGGGACAGCAGAAGGTTGGGACTTCTTAAATTACCCCAGTATAAATGCCAGGCCAGGCCTCAGCAGGAGTGGCCCAAATGTGCATCTTGCTCCCACTGTGTTTAGTGCTTCATATATCAAAAGAGATATTGACAGTTGCTAAATCCTTCGCACTGGGGACAGCAAACATGGGGCATATGCTCAGCCAAGCAGAAAGAAGCAATCCTGAAGATTAACAGCCAAATCTGGCAGTCCTTCAACACCCATACTCTATCAAAATTCCCATCAAAATCAATACAGGTTTTAAATGGGGACTCAATCATACCATTGCTCAGAGTAAGGGGGCAGCTTGTTATCACACCCTGGAGCAGTCCAGAGTTGCTGTAAAGGCCCTGATGACAGTTATTACCTAGAGGTGTGAAGCTCATGCATGTCCAACTCTTGTGCATGCACACTCAGCCCTATACTGGCCTCCCTCAGAGTAAAAGCTCGGTATCATAAGACCATGTGCTTACAGGCTTGTCCTAAGAGGCAGAGTGCAGGAACCATCCCTTTTGCTTACCTTGGTATAAGACATAAGACACTGGTACAGCTGTACCAGTTGGGTTTGCCCATACTCACAAACAAAAAGAGGATGTAGCAATGTTCAGTTGCAGCTTTTCCCACTATGCTGCTATCTGCAGTCCAAGAAAGTGATGCTCAAGCCTGATGGGGCTTTGTGCTTCCCAGTGCATCCATGCAAAGCACCATGTGACTTAGTTCCAAGGAAGGAAATGCAGGATCAAGGCCCTATTCCCTTCCCTATGCTTCACAGGTCATTTTCCATGTTTCCTCACGTGAGATGGATTTCCTCCGAATGGCATGTAACAAAATGCTCTATTCAGAGACTGTGTTTGCACAGTGAATGGGGATTACTGTCGTAGGCACTGATTGCCACAGAAATGGTCACAAAAGCAGCATTTCAGTGGGAAAAGCAAAAGAGAGTCGTTGCAGAACAACCCGGGGGAGATCAGTGCAGTCAGCACAGAAGATCCTAGAAGAGCAGCTGTACCTAGTGAGAAGGGAAAAGCTACAGCGTTTTTCCAGAGATGCACACCAGAATCTCATATCCCTATGAGATCTAAATCGCCTGGGTAAGAAACTGTTAATTTAATATCCAAAGTTTTGGGTTAGAATAATGTAATTCAGTGGAAAATAGCTGGCTTGGGGTATAATCCCTGTGAGTGAAGTGCAATTGCAGGGGGCAATTTCCAATAAGAAAATTATTTGTGCAATTTTGCTACTATCACATTCAAACCTGAAGTAACCCAGACAATGTCAGGTGTTAAGCCAAACGCAGGGGTGTTTTCACTTAAACCTTGATTCTGAACACCTCCTGGAAAGAGAATATAGCCAGAAAGGCAACCATCTGCTAATGTGCACAGGTAGCTTTGAAAGTGAAATCAGAAGAAAAAGGTAGACAGTAAACAGAGGAAACGTCAGAGAAGTGAGTAGCACAAGCAAGAGTGACACCCACCTCCCGAGAATGCATCTGTTCCCTCTCATGTGGAGGGTGTACATTCTTCTAGGAGGTTTGCAGTTCCCACATCCTGCCTTTATATGCTTTAATGTTTTAATGCTGAGTGACCCCATGGGCATCTCTGCCAAAAATTACAAAGCAAGACACTGGGCATCCCCTCCTTTCCTCCCTGCTAGGGACTCGGTGTGTCTAGGACACCTGCTATGCCCAAGGATAAGGTGGAATCACTGAGCAAATACCATCTGTGATATAACTTTTCTTTCATGTTTTCTTTAACGTTTCTGAAACACACAGTGCAGGCTTTGCCTCAACAATACAGTAAAAGCATAGGCATTCAGAATGTATAATTTAGAGGCTAAGGTTTTGGCCTCCAGTGCCTTGCTCAGCTGATGATAATCCACTTGACAGGGTGATTTTTTCCCTAAATGATTCAGCATATCACATCCCTTTTGTCCTGCTTATTCAAGGAGAAAATACCTAACTGAAACGAATAGCTTGTGGGGTGAGCACAGAACAACTGGGTTTGGTTCTCTCACAAGGTGAGTGACCTTGCACGGGGCACGCAGCCCTGCAAGAAGGTTGTTTCCAGCTGTGCTTAATTTACCCAACATGGCAGCGCCCTGCCTTTCTTTCAGGCTGACCATGTGGCCAATTACAGTATTGCCGCTCTCCGCCCTGGTAAGCAAAGGTTGAGACGTCCCCCCCCAGCCCTGCTAGAGTGATTCCACACGTACATGCATCGGGATGCAGCTAGAGCCACATGGATACATCTAGCGGCTTTCAATGCGAATGGTGCGGGGGGTAGGCTGTAAACAGCTGGAGTAGTTCATATAACCTATTGCCTGCTGTTTGGCTGCGTCTAGAGAAGAAAGAACATATAGTTGGCTCCAGGGCAGCAGGTGAGCTGCTCACACTGTCCAAATTCAGCCCAGGAGCCTTGGATTTGTCACTCCTGAGCTGGTGCATTTCTCACAGTGAGCCCTGTGCCTTGATGTCTGCGCAGATTAAACCTTTTGCAAAACTAACATTTCAAGAAAAAACACATTCCTCTCCTTCCTGCCCCCTCCCAAAAGACCAATGCAGAAATACTTTTGCTGAGCAGCTTTAAGTGTAAAGGTATGTGCCCCCAGGCGGCCTCATCCAGCACTAAGCAACTCAGCCATTTTGAAGCCTGAGGCTCCTGGGATCCTAGCTTTGGCACTCTATTTTTGCAAACACTGGTTTCTAGGCTGTGTTTAATAATTCCTGTTAAATGTATCTCCACAGGTGACCCAGATTCGGAAAGCCTCTTTGTTTCAGATTGTTATGCACATATTTAAAGATGGGCTTAATGGCTTTCTCAGATAGGGCCACATCAAACAGTTTTGTTACTGAAGAAGGAATGATTGTCTGCATTTGAAGTAGTTGTGCGTGTCACACAAGGCTTGTCAACAAGGTGCAAATTCATCTAGGGATTTTCTTGGTTGCTGATTAGCCACTTAAAATGTACCTCTGATGTAGCCAGCATTTTTTTTTTGGCTTTTAAAAATCCCTGTTAGAGCAGGCATGCAACACTGAAGGCTTCAGCCTGTCTCATGTGATTCCTCATTCCTTGACAGCGGCAGGATGAAGGGGCAACACGGCATCCTCTTTGCATGGCAGCTTGCTCCTCGCAGCCACGGAGTCCCCAGTTTTGTCACGTTTCCTACAGTTTTAGACAACTGTGCCAGACTGAAGCGTCAACTACAAGAACTGGAGGAGGGTTAGCTGTGTGCTGTTGCCTTACTATAAATGTAAAGTTGAATCTGGTTATTTCACATTCAGTTTACTCTTTGAACTAAATGGATGGTTCTTCCTCTCACCTCATATTCCTTTTGACTATTTTCCACTGTTATACAGTGGACTTGTTACATAGTGATACCGCTGTGCTCCAAATTCTTTCCCTTCATATGATATTTCAATTAGACTTCTTACCTGGCCTTATGCCATTTCTTAACTGTTTGAAGGTGTGGGTAGGAGCCTTTACACATTCTCTAAAACAGTATATGTGAAAATCTAAACAGCTAATATTCATGCCAAAATATTGCTATACCCATTGCTCATCTTTCTGAGGGTGCACTAAGATAGCTACCAGATATACACTGGAGTGACAATTGGCTGCAGGGTGTGTTTTGGCAAAAAGGGTGATCTGTTAGTCAAGTTGAGAAAGGAGCAACAGAAAGTATCAGAACAGAGGGTTTTTACAATTCTGCTAACAAATTGTAAAGTAGCTGAAAGTGTAACTTCACCTTCACAACCTCCATTTATTTTTACTTTTGCAAGTTAACATAAAGTGTGCCACAAACAATACCTGATGGGAGAAGAGGAAGAGAGGGGGAAGTCAGGACGAGGAAAGGATGTGGTTTTGTTCTCCCTTTTTCAAAAAGATGCAAATGATGCAGAATGTATTCCCTTCTTTGACAGAAAAGCTTGGACACCACAAGTCCCACATCCCAGTTCCCAAGGAAGGAACTGCCATTGGAGGAGGTCATTTGTCTGCATAGTCCTTTTTCCAGTGATAACTTTTTATTCTGTTCAGTTGAACAAATATTCTCTGGGGCAAGCCCCAGGCACGTGCCCTAACCAAGAGCCTGTGGAATCATCCTCTACGTGAAATACTTCAGCAGTCCCAGGTACAAAGTACAGCTGCAATCCCATGAGAAGGGACTGAGTTCATGTTCCAAGTACTTATAGCCTAGTTAGAAAACTCACCTAAAAGAGGTTCCTGCTTAAAGTTTACCAGTTCTGAGTAGGATTTGAACCAGTATCTTGACATTCAGAGAAGTATTCTTAGACACTGAGCTACTGCACAAGAGGAGAATAACACCACCACTGCATCCTCAAACAGTTTTCTGAATCTCAGTCTTTGTCTCCTCTTTTTACAGATGGTTTTTTTTTTTAATCGAACTAAGCGAAATTTTGGGGAAGGGAAAAGAAGTAATTTCGTTAAGCAGGACAATAAGTCTGATCTAAACCAATTAAATAAAAATGGATAACAAGATTAAAAAAAAAACAAAACAATTATTCATTTGGCCCTAATCATGAAGACATTTTTTGAACTCATCATTTTCTACAGCTACAGAGTTCCAGTAAATTTACAGGTGCAAATTTAACTATCCAAATCAGCATCCTGATACTTTGTTATGGCTACAGAGTTACTGAGAATCCTGTAACTTCATTGGAAAATTGGATTAGATTCAGGGACTAAAATATGTGAATGCAAGTATATAACTAAGCCTGAAAATATTAGCCTACAGGAATAAACACTGTGTGCCTCTTTGAACATTTATTCAAAGCAAAGACATTTTTCCATGTGCATCTTTTGGCTAACTCAGAATATTCCACAGTCAGAATCTGGGCGGGAATGTGCAGCGAGGGAGAAATGATTATGTTATGGCCGTCCGTATGAGTCTTAGGTTCAAAACCACAATCACTTACGCTTATCAATGCCAAGAAGCTTACAAAAGCCATTTCAGATTGTAACAATTCACTGCAAAATTGAAAACATATTCATTTGACTCCACCCCACAACAAGATAATAAAATAAAAACTTCAAATGCAAAAGCATTAGAGAATGTGATACACAGCCTCTTGCAGTACTACACATGAAATAATGCTAACCACCCCTGACCTACCCTCAAATATTTAACCCAGGGAAAACTGAGAATAACTGGGACATTTTGATCTATCTGTGGGCAGGCCTTAAACTTAAGACTGCAAAGTGAGTCTGTAAAGTTGTTCCTAAATAAACTGTGGCATTGTATTGAATTGAGCTGCATGAGCATGAAGCTAGATGAACTTGGTATAGAATAACACCAACTGTTTCTTTAATAATTCTCTCCAAAATACTGCAATCAGGGAACAGTTTATGCTAATCTATGGGTTTTGGATAATTTAATAATATTACTGCTATTTCTACTTCAAAGAGAGTGCAAAATAGTTTTATTTTGTTAAATCACAGTTATTTTTCTGTAATTTACATGCACCTTCTCATTCTATGAAGGAAATTTGAGTTAATATCATTCCCAAATTGTAACACAAAAATCAGGATCTATTCCTGAGAGCAAGACCTAACACACTAATAAGTCTCTTTTCACCTAAAGGCATTCCTTCTCAGTTTTAATAACACAAAAAGGAATGACTACACAGCTACAGAGCAAGGAAGGAAACCTTACTGTACATATGAAAAACAGAGAAAAGATACTTTAAGGAAAAACTAGTTAAAATGAAAATATCATACTATTTTCTGCCATTTCACAGAACATGCCCTTAGCTGGACTATGGAATAAAATAAATATGAATCTTATTTTGTATTATTATACAAGCTTTCATCTCAGGAACTCATAAAGAAGTTCAGCAGTGACACAATGTCTTTGTGGCATTGGTAAGTATTACTGTCCCCAAGAGGCAGAGGGTCACCTTGGGAACCAACCTGGGGCAAAGCATCTCTCCTGTATTGAAATGGCCCTGTCCAGAGACTCGGCTACAAAAGTACTTTCACATGTCTAGCTATTTTTCTCGAATTTATGGCAAAATGAGAACACTTGATCAGCCATACAAAAAAACCAGCAAATATAA
>NW_009199413.1:0-21041 GCF_000690835.1 Fulmarus glacialis | reverse complement strand
TTAACCCTATCCCAGCCGAAAACAGGACACCACAGTAGGATTCAGGTTGTGGAACAGGATGGTAGAATGTGTTCCCATTCGAGGATGGCTACTTTACAGATTATGGAAGGAGCCCACTCAACCAGCTTAGATGAGATGCTCAGCTTTCAGGTGCCTATAATTAGATAAGACCATGAATCTCACCTGTAGCCTCTAACCAGCCACTCGTTTCCTCTAACACCTGATTAATGAGCAGAGTTGTCTAACCTGCGTATACAAATCTGAAGTGAAAAGAGAGACTATTCAACATAGACTTAGCAGCTAGTTTTCTACTATGCATCATCAGGCTAAAAGCTGCTTAGTTTGCAGTTTTTCTGAAAAAAGGGAATCATTGTTAACCGAATGCTCCAAGCGGTTCTGCTGTTTGTATAAAGTGTAGGTTGCTTCAGGATGAAGGAGCTGGCTGCTTCAAGCTATTTTCCTTTTATTTGGTACAATAGCAAAACATGGTCTCAAAATGTTACATGATAAACCAGCAGAGTTTGCATACCGATTAAAAAACAGAACTAGATGGGGAATCCAGTTAATTTTTACAGTTCTTCGGAAAAACTGGTATAAAGCCAGAGACGTACAGAGGTCTTGTAATTGGTAGAAATTAACTTTTAACAAGATTACTCTCTGGAAGTAGTTCTGGACAGGAAATGCTTTCCAGTCTGCAAAAACATGTGAGACTGATACAGTGCTCCTCTTCTGCTTTGAACGAAGAAGAGGCAGGGGAGCAAAGGGCCCAGTCTGCTATTTTCACTCAGCCTGGAATAACCAGTCATCCAGGAAGAGCCAGACTGAACGCCTCCCCTGCCTGAGGAACCGACGTACTTGTTGGAGACCGCTGAGGAGATCCCCTTTGCTCCCAGGCTGTGGTGGCTCTTGGATTCATAGAATCATAGAATCATTTAGATTGGAAAAGACCTTTAAGACCATCGAGTCCAACTGTAAACATAACACTGCCAAGTCCACCACTAAGCCATGTCCCTAAGTGCCACACCTACACATCTTCTAAATAACTCCAGGGGTGGTGACTCAACCACTTCCCTGGGCAGCCTCTTCCAATGCTTGACAACCCCTTTGGTAAAGAAATTTTTCCTAATATACAATCTAAATCTCCCCTGGTGCAACTCGAGGCCATTTCCTCTTGTCTTATCACTTGTTACTTGGCAGAAGAGACCAACCCCCACCTCGCTACAACCTCCTTTCAGGTAGTTCTAGAGCATGATAAGGCCTCTCCTGAGCCTCCTTTTCCCCAGGCTAAACAACCCCAGTTCCCTCAGCTGCTCCTCATAAGACTTGTGTTCCAGACCCTTCACCAGCTTCGTTGCCCTTCTCTGGACACACTCCAGCACCTCCATGTTCTTCCTGTAGTGAGGGGCTCAAAACTGAACACAGTATTCGAGGTGCGGCCTCACCGGTGCCGAGTACAGGGGAAGATTCAACTCATGCTCCACAGTTTTAATCAGAAATTCTGTCACACAGCTCTTACGTATTTCTCAACAAAGAATTTAACTGTTACAAAATGTTCTTTTGAAATTCACTAGGTTTAAGGAGAAATTCCTTCCCGGTTCTTCATATCAAGTTGGTTGGTGGCATGTTTTCTAATCGGTGTCCCAATTATTAGCACTCTCTTCTAAAATGTAGTAAATTGCTGGGCATTCTGTGCCACACGTCCAAGATATTTTTGTCTAATTTGATGACTACTGTATTTTCCCATTTTAGACTACTTTTAGCATCTTCCCATAATTTGTTTTGACTTCAGAGTGATAGTAGAGACATTGGTTCAGTCTTCAGTTCTTTCAGCTTACCATGTCTTCCTGTGTTGGATAGAGATTGAGTCAGCAACATTTATATATATGTATACGTAAGTGTGTATATATGTGTGTATATGCGTACGTATACACACACACTTATGAACCTATGTGTATTTTATCCATAAGCTCAGGAAGCTATAGACTGTTTGTGACAGAAAGGAATTTTAAAATAATTTGCATCATATAATTATACGAAATGCAAGAAAAATCACCAATGTAAAACATCAGAACGTAGTGAATGCAGCTTTTTAAAGACAGACTCTAAGATTTTTAAAGACAGACTGTAAGATGGGTGTTTTTAAAAAATAAAGAATCTGATGCTTGCTGTAATTATTGAGAATAATGACCTGAATCATATGAATGGCTTTTAACTTCTGCCAGGGAGGGATATTTTTCCTAGCCAGATGGTTAAATAGTGTTGAGCTTTAGCTTCTTATCTTTTAAAGGTGTTCTAAATGATGATGAATTTACTACTAGTTGAGAGAAGATGTAATGGTTAATGGTTAAGAAAAATATTAATATTGAATGTTATGCCTAATTTGAATTATTCCTATTTTAACCATAACTTCTGAACAATGAAAAGAAGATTTTTCTAACTAGTAGTCATTTCTAGCAATAGTCCCAGTTACAACTTTCTCTTTCAGTAAAAAAAGAAATTATAAAGAAAAACAAACAATCCTTGACAAACTAAATTCACAGTTCAGTCTGAGTCAAGATAAAAATTGAAATACTAAGTTTTTCCCTGCTTCTTGCATAAACTTCTCCATGTACAGTGTGTGAACTGCCACTACTGTGGAATAAGAATATGCATACCCAATATAGTTTTTGCCCTTTTGAAATAAATCAGCTTCTATTCCCAACACTTGACTAATCTTTTCTTCAGCCTTTTCCTTGGTCTTGAGGAACTGACATCCATAGATCTCTGTAATGATCGTAAAATTTCAGAAGTAATGGCAGCAGCTGTATTAAAATCGCTTGCAACTATAATGTTACTATTTCCTCTCAAACCTTTATTGTGTAATTTTCAATTATTCTTTAAAGTCCACTTTGATACACCATGGGGCAGGATTGTGACTGCATATTTAAACACCAACTGGCATAATATGTCATTCTGTTACTTCCCCTTGCACATAAGTGTTAGATAAGAACAGAAATACGACTTGCTTACTGAATATGTCTCCTGTCAAGCAATCTTAGCATTTCAATGAAAAGCAACTGCTACCCATCCCTGCCATCATAAAAGTAAAAAAGTTTTCTATTAAAAGAGTCAGATGATTATTAGTCTAGTCTCATGGGCTTAATTTAATAACTTCTCTATATGATCACGGTCTTTTGGGGGGGGGGGCGTTGGGGTTTATTTGGGTTTTTTTTTAATGCTGTCTTACATAAATGGGAATAATATCTTGAAAAATGTAATGTGTTTTTTATAAAGTTCATCTTGGACATCTTAAGATTCCCATTTTCTGGCATGAAATAACAAACTAAATCCATTCAGACAACCATGGGAAGACAGGGGAAAAGCCAAGATGTTTAGATCAATTATGACTTATGAGAAACTTAGAATGTAAAGTCCCACTTGCAGTGGGACTTGCCTTCTGTTTCCTTTTCAGACCATGCCTGGCAGGATAGTCTCTCCAAAGAGAATTTTCAGCTGTTACTCTAGCCGAAATAACCTAATATTGTAAAAGAAGTCACATGCTCAAACACCTCCCCACAGAGATTTATGGTATCTTAATTGTGAACGTAAACTGCAGTCTGCTTGGCGTGGACTAGAAAGGACAAGTGTAAGGGGCATGGACAGTCATACCAGGCCTTTGCCGAAGATAGGGTGGGCTAACCAGGAGCACTATGCTTTACTGTGCACTGGGGGTGGGAAAAATGGATTTGAAGCTAGTTGTGACAGCCTATGGATTGCGTACCACACTGGCTTTCTATTCAGACAAGAAATATATCGATAACTTGGGAGTGAAATTCAATGTCATTATAAAATTGTTGCTTGCAAGGACTCCATTATGTGAAGGGTTTTAAAGTTACTGAATACTTTGTGTGTGTTCACACAAGTACTATGTATGGTAATGGGTTATATAACACTGGCTGCTGCTGCAGCTACAGCTAAAGGTTTTTCAAGCATACATAACCATAATTGTACTTGAACACATTTAGAGACATAAACCAGATACTTTTAGGAGGAAGCAGTTAGAGCGTATACTGTGAAGCAGGTTTCTTTTTATTTTTCTTGGGGCCCATTATGCATAGCAGTATATTCTTACTACCGCTGATTTGGAATATCTCATCACCTTGTTAGAAGCAGTTTTGTGATTCTCACAGCAGGTATCCAGTGCTACACAGATCTAAGCATTATGAATGGAAACCAGCTAGTACAGCAGGTGATACCAAATTTCTTTTTGAGTAGGGATGTTACGCATAATTCTTCTGGAAATCCTTTGATCTGTTATTTGACTTTCACAAGGTTGTATCCCTCCTCAGCTTTTCCGTGATTTTTGAAAGAGTAAATATACCTAAAGTAATTCCTTGGAATTAAGATTGCATTTTTTGAGAAAGCCGCTGGTGATGTTGCATGGCTTGCAGATTTATCTATTCTTGAATTTTGGATTGGAAACATTATATGGACTCTGATTCTGCCTAGGAGCTCATCGTACATAAGAGCAAATGGGGCATAAGTTGAGACAAAATGGGTTGAATCTGGGTCTTAAACTGCTTCAGATTAATATAATCCAAATTCTTGTTAGATTACCTTGTTCTGCAGCAAGATTTCTCTTGCAAGTTAAAGCAAGAACTCAGAAGATTTAAGTTTAGGTTTCCTTTCTATCACCTATACAAAACTGCTCTTTCAAGGTTTGATTTTGTTTATTTGGTTTTTTTTAATGTGAGTTTTGTAGGTATTTGACTAGATAGGAATCCTGAGTTCATTAGTTCATTATAGTTTATGTATGCAAGGTGTTCACAAGTCATGTATGCTTCTGTGAATGGCACAACTGGTGACTTGAACATTGTGAATAACTGACATATTTTTGATATCCTGGAGGTTCCAAAAGCTTGGGAGAAGAAGGAAAAAAATATTTCTGCCTTTTGAAATGTTGCATTTTAAAAGTAATATTGAAGTGAATTTCAGAAAAAATTTTAATCAACTACTGCTTTGAGTTTTTGTCTCCTCAAAAACTGACTAATCTGGTGCAATTAACACAAATGCATTAAGTATTTTGTGATTCTAATATTTTTGCCACAAATGTTTGTCTGAAAACCCAGCCCTAATTTTGTCCTACTTGTGCTGGTCATTACCTGAAAATTAGTAGACCTTCTGGTGGAACAGCCCGAGAGCTTGCTGTGGGTCTGGTTAAAGAAGTTGATTACATTACCAAAAAATTATAAGGTAGCAGGAACACATATGTAATTTGAGAGTTTATCATTACCAGTACTAAAAGCTGCAGTTCTGTAAATTAGTTTTAAAGGTTATTGGAGGGATTCTTTGTATATATACATATTACCGGAAGAAAGAGAATGAAGATGCTGGAAGGCTCAGGTATTTTTCATGACTATATTCCAAGCATTGTGTATTGTTCAGCCATTGCTATTGCTAGTTAGTATGCTATAGTGGAAAACTGCTGACATAAAAACTTATTCAAATAATTCCTTTCTGCGAACACCACTTTTGATAGGGTTTACCACATCACAATGTCTATGACACAGAAGAAATTTCCAGAAGGCAAACATCCAATTCAGAAAAATGTCTGCTCTCAGTGAATTTCTCTCCATCAAAGTCTTTCTACTTGCTCCTCTGGGAAAGCTGAACATTTTCTGGACGTGGCCTATAAAAAAAATGTTTGTACAGTTATGAGGCTTCTCTTTTTAATGATATTCTACACAGAAAGGATTTGTAGACTGGAGAACATCCCAGTAGAAGACTTTATTGGAGGTTATTAGGAAGACAACTGCACTCTGTTTGCATTTCCCCCTTTTAAGCCTTGCCTATTTATTTGTGGATCTATTCTAAGCTACGAAAAGCAACCTGCATAATACAAAGAGGAATCAAATTTTTCCATCAGTCTGTAGGCATCTGTTAAACAATATGTGGTTCAAAACCTGCTGGTCATAGGAATAGAAGAGTGGGGATTACATATTTATGATGGAGGGTCTCAAACAGAGGGAGTGGAAGCCAGTGGGGTGCATGATGCCCCCTCAGGACCTCCTGTGACCATCTCTTGAGGTTGAATGTTGTGAGAGGTTTCTATATGAATCAAGGAGTAACCAAAGCAATACTGAGGTTGTAATGTTTTAGTTCCACATGAGGGGTAAAAATTTGTCTCCATTGTAACTCTCTCTTAATCACAACGGCTTTTCAAGGTCTCTTCTCTTGAGCAAAAGCGTGGTACCCCTATTGTGGTGGGAACTGCTGCCTGAGGTCTTCATCATGTTCTGACAAAATTGTCAATGACTTAATCAGAAATTAGGCCTGTGGGACAAAGGTTGTCTCCTTGCTGCAAATATCTCACTGGCTGCCTGGTCAATGACTAGGACTTCATTATCCTACTGCTAGTATTTGCAGCAAGATTTGCAGAAACTTCTGAATTCTGGGTGCTGGTTACATGCTAAAAAGCTGGGTGAGTTCACTAACAGTTACTCTGATGTGCAACAGGTTTGTTTAGATTTCTGTTTTTGGCAGTATGGTACGTATCCCTCGCAATTATCAAGTAGAATTTTGTACTTTTGAAATACAACAATCCTTTCCAAATAAGTGGTTTTATTGATTAAATTGTTCCTTGCCTGTGTTACACATTTGCTTATAACTAATTCTTCTTGGAAGTATCAGTTATGTTAAGAGATTACCATATACTTTCACTTTTCTTTTATATGGGTGATGTCTAAGGCTGAAGAAATTTGCAGAGTTAATTCTCTTTATTATATTGCATTTTATGACTACAGGAGTTCTTAAATTTATGTAATGGATGCCCAAAGTCTAGGTGAGAACCTAACATTTTTATTAACATAAATGTATGCATGAATAAATATTCTACTTGGGGACCAGATCTTACTACTTCTAGACATCGTGAATAATATTTTACTTAATAAAAGGTACACTTACATCATTCAGATAGCTTGTTGAGTAGGAAATCATTTAGCCAAGAAAGGTTATGTGAGTTCAGTTAATTAATCTTTGTGTTCATTATGAGTGTGTTTGTCTTGCTTCATGGTACATTTAGCTATGCATTAAACATAAGTTTGATGAATTGATAAGTTGTCCTTGTTTTGCTGCTATTTAAAAATGCAGTTAGCTAATTGAAGCACTGAATAAATATTATTTATATTACTACTGTGCTAGAGTTCAGGCTTCAGCCTGGTTTTCATTCGAGGTGGTATGCAGATTACTTTGGTCATCTGTGTTGTATCTTGCACTCATGACTAATGAAAAGGAGTTGGAAGGGCAAAGATGACACGGCAATTGGCAGTAAAAATTGTACCCTAGTTCAGGTGTGAACTTGAAGCCTGTTGAGGTAGGTGCATGGGGCCTTCCACTGCTGTTATAAGATCCAGAGTGTTAATACGTATGTGTTAAGTAAATTTACCACAACCTGCCAATTAGTGGGTGTGAAATAGTAATTTTCTGTATGTATTCTGGCCTGTGAGGGAAGCAGAAGAGGGGATTTGGTAGAGTAAGGTGGGGGCTCAGCAATATATATGCTCTCACTTATTAAGTTTGTTCACTGGGGCAATACAGAAGAAAATGTGAAGGTGCTTGCCTGCATTTCGCTAAAAATTAGAAGTGTAGTGTAATATTGTTGTGAGCCAGTACAGATTGTTCGGATGGGATTTCCTGTGGATGGATATAAATATCACTAATTCTGAACTGCAGCACTGATGTGCGATATTTTGAACAAAGAATGGGTCTGTTTTATTACGAAGTAAAACTCTATTAATTGTCATATATAGATTTTTTTCCCACTTTTGCTAATCTTCTTTTGATCTCCCAGGGGCCATCAGCTTTTGCAGGTGCTCCCTAGCCGCAGCTTTGTCCTGAAGTGCTGCTGCCCTCCAGATGCGCACCTCTCACAGGTATGAGGCTTGCTGACTGTGGTAAGAGTGTGTCTTGCGATCTTCTGAACTCTGCTTTATTAACCATCTGATACATCACTTCTCTGAAAAAATCCTCCCTCCTGCTTCTGGGAGAATATCTTGAGTTTCAGAGATCAGTACAGAGCAGGCCACAACTTGAGATAATTATGTATACAAGTGATACAACTTTTTGAATATGTATTTCTAACAATTCAAGCTTTCGTCATTTTTTGGCAAATACTTCTGTAATTCTCTGAATAAAAGCTTCATTATTATAGAAGGTTTCACAGGAAACACAGAAATTCTCTTTCAGCCATTAAGAGAAGTGATACCTCAGACCTAACCAGAATTAAAGTGACCCCAGTGTTGTTTATTGGAGTCTAGTTTCTTATTTATATCCAGTTGCTAAAGGAAAACAAATGATTTGCAATCATTTGACTTCAGTGTAGCACTCCTTATATCAGCCACAGAATTGAAAACTTTGTATCCTCTGCTTGCAAAGGTCTGGTATCTGCCCTAGGCCAACTGATACACGCTGTTAACCCAAGTATGCATAGATATAAAGCAACTGATCACAAGAGCTACATCTATTGATGGAACAAAGTCTGAGCTCCAATAGATTGACACTCGATTGGCAGATTATAAAACAGAAGTCTCTGAAAGAAGACTAAAAGTTCCCTATCTTCTTTCCATGTCCTTGGACTTCAACATTAATAAGAATTTAATGCATCGTTGAACACTGCAGAATAAAAACCTTGTTCATCTGGTTTTCCACAAATAAATTTGTATCAAGTACAACTATACTTCTGTGTCCTGCCAGCGTTTGTGATGGTTCCCTGGTGATGAAGATGCTATTTACAGCAAAATATGGGTTCTTGCTTTACTAAGACTTATTCTGTATTTCCATTTGTAATGAATGTCCTGGCTGCCGAAGTATGTTATGGAAGCTCACATATTTCATATAAGTAGGTGTATGCTGTAATAAAGAAATCACTCTTCAAGCTTGTTGGATGTATGAGGATATGCAACAAATATCAGTCTACAATATCGTAGTAAATACATGTTACTGAGTCAACTGCCTGCATTTGGAAGAGAATCCTTTTGTAAGGAAAAGAAAACCCTCTCCCATTGTCCTGTGGTTTATAGGCTGCATGATAGCTTTGTGGAGTATTTTGAAATATGTAATAAAATCTGACTGGTTTCCAGTTTCCCTGAGACACCAGTTCTCCATCTTAATTATTGATTGAACTGTAAAATTTGTAAAGTTTAAGGATATTGAAAAATTTGCTTTTCCCTACAAATGAAATACAAGTTTTCCTTGAACCTAATTAACAACAGTTGCAGATGAAAGGTCATGGTTTTACTCTGAAGTTTGATATTTGAAGAAAATAAGTGAAAGGACATCTTCTGCTGGTAATACACAATCAATACATCAGGCTGCAACAGCATCAACATTCTTATTGCTTTGCTTTGAGATGAACTACTGTGACTTTTGCCTGAAGTTATTTCAGATTTCTATGGATGGAAGTGACTTGGAGGAAAGTTCCTGCTTTCTGGCATAGGCCATGGTGCTTCCTTAAGTTTGGCAAAAGAATTGCAACAACAGTCCTTGCTGCCCCTTGCTGTACCTATTGTAATATGAATTTTGCTCTCAGAGATGTTGTTTGGCGTGACTGAAATTTTTAGGCTTAAACTGGAAAAGAATCAGGATCTAGCAAAATTCAGGAGTTAGAGGAAGAACAGAGGTGTCTGAACAAAGAAGAGTCTTGAAGTATGACTTGTTTGTAAGTGGCAAAAATGCTTTGTTACTGCTATGGTGTAAAACTGAACATAAAATGACACGAAGGATGGGTGCTTGGCCAGCAATCAAGTGTTCTTCATTCAGTGGAAGGGCAAGAGAGACCTTTTGCTAGTAGTTGTACAGTTGCTTTGTTATTCACTGATATTTATTTTTTGTATATTGCTACAAAAAGAACATTTTACAGTAAGAGTGAGAAGGAAAAGGTTTGTTTGATTTGTTTTCACTTAAATCTGCACTAGCTTTCAGAAAAAGAAGAGAAAAAAAGGAGCAGGGTTAAAGAGGACTAGTAACAAGAAGCCTCTGCTGACGACTGCTTCTGAAGATGTAAAAATGATCTTTCCTCAGATAGTCTAGAAAGGTATTGCCTTTAAATGACATTGGATTTAATATTTAATTTTAAAGCTACACACCTCTTCCTTACTTTTTCCTGTGACAGTGACAGTAAGTGACAGTCCTGCTATGTCCCAGTGTCCCAACTCTGATAAGGGTAGTGGGCAAACAGTGTGATGTCTGGAGAATGAAAAACAAAAGCCCTAAGGTAATTTTCTTTGTGGAGAATGTTCGACTAATAACAGAGCAGTCAGCTCCTCCAAATACCTGAGTTCTCTCTTTTCCAGTAATGTGTGTACAAACAGAAAATCCCTGCAATAGCTTTTAAAATAATTTACAAAACTGTAGATTTTATTAACTGGCATTGATAAACTCCTAAATTCAGTATAAATTCCCAATATCTTACAAGTTTCTGGTAACCTAACTCACTTATTGAAACAGACCTACAATGTACTCTCCTGCCAGTCCATCCAAAGGCCCACTAATTTTCAGCAGATAATGACCAGAGCAAATCAAAGCAAATTTGATCATGTATAGTGGCTTTACATATTCACATCAAATGATGATTTATTTGTGATTTTTCTTTGACTATACACAGTTGGAAAAACTTGACCTAAGTAAAGATCATGTATACCAAACTACTTGAAAAATAGAAGTTCCAGAAACTGCTTGTTTGATTCTGCCTCTTGTCTAGTGATCTGTGCTAAGGTTATTGAAAAGAATAAGGACTTCCGAAGATAATAGAATAGAACCAGTCATGTCGTAGCAGAGTTGAACTTGGTTATTAAGTACAGTTGTGTTGACAAATGCAGTTGAATATTTATTTCTGTTCTTCCGGCTGTACTAATGAGGACACTGCCAGGGGACAAAATACAAAGCATTTGCCTATGTTTAATAATACTTTTGCACATAAATTTTCACACTGAAATCCTATTGAGGATGGTAAGCCAAAATCCCATGTTTTATGCATGATCCTTAGTTTAAATCATCTGTCTGTTAAAGAATGAATGACTGGTAGTCTTGTAAGTTACTGTGATACTGATACAGATCAGCTTGCACTGGGCATGTTACAAACTGCCCTTAATTGTCCCCCTCAGCTGCACTGTGGGATGGCAACACTGGTGCACTGTGGGACATAAAAAAGGCTGTTAGCCATAAAAGATACTGCTTACCTTCTTTCTTACTTCCTTTCCACACAAGTGTTACAAAAGTGTTGTCTCTCTACCAAATTAATTAATAACTCTCTTATGCTTTCTCTCCATTAATTGATAGTGTTCTGAGGATACCATCCTCTATAATACGTTAATGAAAAATTGCAAGCCTTTGGGGTCATTGTTAATATCTCACATTAGTTCATACACACACTATGTCGTGATTTAACCCCAGCCAGCAACTAAGCCCCACACAGCCACTTGCTCACTCCGCCTGGGTGGGATGGGGGAGAGAATTGGAAGGGTAAAAGTGAGAAAACTCATGGGTTGAGATAAAGACAGTTTAATAGGTAAAGCAAAAGCCCCGCATGCAAGCAAAGCGAGACAACAAATTCATTCGCTACTTCCCATCGGCATGCAGGTGTTCAGCCATCTCCAGGAAAGCAGGGCTCCATCACGCGTAACGGTTGCTTGGGAAGACAAACGCCATCACTCCGAACGTCCCCCCCTTCCTTCTTCTTCCCCCAGCTTTATATGCTGAGCATGACGTCATATGGTATGGAATAGCCCATTGGTCAGTTGGGGTCAGCTGTCCAGCTGTGTCTCTTCCCAACTTCTTGCGCCCCCCCGCATGCTCGCTGGTGGGGTGGGGTGAGAAGCAGAAAAGGCCTTGACTCTGTGTAAGCACTGATCAGCAATAACGAAAACAATAACGAAAACAGTGTTATCAACACTGTTTTCAGCACAAATCCAAAACACAGCCCCATACTAGCTGCTATGAAGTAGTAGCCAAACCCAGGACACACTACTAAGGATTACTTCCATTACATGAGTGCAAAATATCACCTAAAACTCCTGTGTGGATAATGACTAACTTTACCAAGTCTTTCATGATCGCAGCACAAATACTCATGCAATTACACATTCTTGTATGTAATTAAGTAAATTCTATTTTCCTGGGACAGTTTTCTGAAAGTGGAATTAATTAGAAATTCTGTTTCTCTTATCAAAGTGGACTTATGTTCACCGTGTGGGCAGTCAGGCAGAAGCATGGTCTGAAAAAATTTCTTTTGTTTGCTCCAGGCATAGATGCCCAGAATTTGAACGGTTATTTTGTAAAGCATGTGTGCATTTCGAAAAGAACCTGTAGGTGTCTCATGGTCTAGAAGCAACTGTCAGAGTCTTACCTCAGGGCAGAAACCGTAGCAAAAATGTCAGTGGTTACTGATGCTTCTTACGGGGCAACTAGAAGAAGATAAACACAAGAACAGTCATTGAAATCTTAGTGAGGTAAATGCATAGTTTATCTGTAATATACAAAAGACAAAAGCACAGCTATCAAAATTTGAGACTTTTCATATGGCAATGCCAACAAGAAACAGAACTGATCCAATGATAGACTGAAATTAAACTAATACAATTTGATGCAGTGCTGATAAGTGATGCATTAGTGGAAAATGGCTCACTAAGCACATTAAAAGCTAGGTGATAAAACTACCCTGTTATACTCTTTTTCTGCATATTTACAAAAACAATGTAAATAAGTGGTTTATAAATAATGCTCTGTATTCTTGTCACATCGTAAGATATCACACAGCACACAAACAAGCACGCTTAATTAAATTTTGAAAGTTAAAAGCTTGCTTCATTTTAGAGTATATTCTTAATGGCAGAGAAGTGTGAGGACAAAAGTGTAAAACTACATCCATAATTGCCATAGCAGGGTGCTGAACAGAGCAGAACTATTGTTGTAAATTGGACGTATTTTACAAGTGGAGAAAATATTTTTTAAATTTCACAAAACATAGTGCAAACAGCAGTTGGTTCAGTTTCTTTTTTGCTCACCAAGACCTTCCACAGCTTTGAAAACACAGTCGCTTGGACAGGAAGTAGAGGAGGAAGCAGACTTGCTAATTTACTGATGTTTTCATTGCAATTACTTAAATCTTCCGAGGTTGGTCCATTTGCTAACAATATTTTTTGCACCTGTGTGTGCATCTTTAATATAGCAAACTTTCATGTCAAAAATCCATTTAGTATAGACCAATTTTTCCCAAATGAACATAGCACTCAGAATGTGAATAGCTGAAGGCTGCACATACAGTTCTATGCACAGTCTGACACTGACTTGCAGTCAGCCTTGCAGTGGGCCACAGAATATAAACTCATGTTTTTTACATATATATATACATATATATATAAACTCATACATACGTGTATACAAACTCATGCTTATATTCCTGAATATAAACCCCGTTTATACTCAAGCCAACTCTGCTTATATTCAAGCCAACTCATGAGAAATATAATTTTAAATTTCTCCACAAATTCAAAGCCAATACCAGTTTTGATATAGGTTTCCTATAATTTAGAAACTCATAGAAATGCACCACAGTTCATTTTTTAGTTACATCTGACTAATCTGCGCCCTTGCATCAAAAATCCAAGCAATAGATTATTCAAATTTTCTAGTTTGAGGGAGAGATCTGAGGTTTGATTAGCTTAAATTTTTGAGGTATTTCAATACTAGCTAAAATTCAATGGAAAATGCGACAGTGCAAACACTGGATGAAACACAGGAGAAAACTGTTATTAGTATTGCTACTAATTTGCAAGAAAGTATGTGCTGCAGTCCTACAAAATAACAGTATTGTCTTGATATTGTACCTCAAATCTCTTTCATTTCTCAGACAGAAATGGAAATCTAGTGCAGGGCGTGTTGAATCCTAAATCTTGTTAATTTTCCAGAAGCTTTCCAGAAATGTTGAAATGTTAGTCTCATAATTCATAGTAATTTTTACAGTTTTATTAAGACATTAGGAATAACGTGATAACAGGAATGAATTACAGGAAAGATACACAAGAATATCTATCCTGCTGTCTTTCATTCAACATATGCAAGAGTCAAGGGAAGGATACATAGTGCTGCTTGAGTTAACTTCAGAGATGTCCTTTAGATACACGGAAGTTACATGCAGTGGATAGGATAGTAAGTTATTTGTGATTTGGTTTTAAAAATGACCATATCGCTTCCTTTAGCAGCAACCCTTATTCTGCACTAAAGTTAAAATTCTTCAGAAAGCACCCTCAGGAGTTCATGCACAGCAATGTGTATACAAATGCCAACTACATAGTTCACAAGAGGCTGCAAAATTTCCTTCCTTAAACTTTCAAAAAATGGATGCTGTTTCAGCATTGTTTTTGTGCTCCTACCCAACCAAGACCGAATAGCAGCAGTGAATGAATGATTGCTTGAATTTACAGTCCTGAGACTGTAAATTCACAGTTTGGGGCTCGTAGGGGTGACAGGTATTAAAATGAAAATTATTATTTTATATGACTGAGAATGTTTTGTTATGAAACTATATTGTGCTAACTAACTTGCAGCTGGCCAGATTCTCAGAGAGAACCTATCCGTCAGTAAGGTACTTAGAAACAATATCAGATGGTACATTAATTTACATCTCCATCCTTTGCTTTTTACTACATCCTTTCTCTTTACAGGTTTATATTTAAAAGACTCATAAGTGAAAAAAAGAAGGGGAAGAAGAGAGGGTTTTTTGATAGTCTGGAGCAAGGGAAATGAAAACAGAAAGCATAAACAACCTCTTTTAAAGGTTTGTTTGATGTCTTACTAATTATGCCAGGATCTTCTGATTAGAGTGCTTTAATACCCACTGAATTCATTATTACTTAAATTTGAATATCACAGGAGAAATACAGACGCTGTAGCTTGGGTTCAGGGTGTTCAGGACCCTTTGTGAAGACAAAATATTATTGATGTCAGGAATGTAATATTTGGCCCATTTTTTTTATTGTGAATTCGATGTACATTTTATTTTATCAGTGAAAGTAGTAAGCTCAGATGTTCAACTGTGCAGACTGTGCATACAGTGATGAGCTACTGAGTTTTTTCTGTTCTATTTTTGTTCTAAGCAGATCAGTACATTCCTATTTATTTCTATTTTAGAAGGCACTGCTTAATTTGAATGCCTTTCTTGGATGATGACCCATTTGGTTGGCTTGCTTGTGAAACAGGAATGGAAAATTGCAATTACTTTTATCAGCCAGTTCAATTCTTTGTCCTTGATTTGCAGCAATAGATGTGAATCAGTCATGCAGCATCTTCTATAAGGTTATTGATATGCTGCAGCTGCAAAACTCCTTGAGGCAAATGTATGGAGATGGAGCTCAAAAGACCAAAGGATGAACTCATGAGAGAAGAGAGGTGGGAAATGAATGCTGGTCAGAGTGAAAGCCTACATTAAGAAATTGTACTCCAACAGCAGGACAAAATAAATCTAAGATCCTGAATACTATTTGTGGATTAAATATTGGTAATAATACATTAAAAACATAAATAAGGCTTTGGGTGGTAGTGGTACAGTTGTGTGCATGCCTAGTTATGCATGCCTTGAAGTGAATCTGCCCAGTGCAAAGCCTGGTACAGTCTGTCCCAGAGCAGGTTTGAGAGCAGACTGCCTGCAAAAACCCCTCTGGTGTGCAGTTCCTCTGTGGCACCCACCCTGTGCTCCAGGCTCCAAGACATCTCCTGATACCTTTTACAGGAAATTCCTCTGGACATTTTAGTTGTTCTCAGGGAGTAGTGGGAAGAGGTGATTACCTGAGTGTGTTTGGGGATTGTAGCTTGTGCTGCCAACTGTGATGGTATATGGCAGGTGCCATGGACCCACCTATACCACCTGCCTGCACGCTGGGCAGTGGGGCCAGGTGGGTGGAGGAGAGCTCTGCCTTTCCCTCCCAATGAGGGACCGTGCTATGGATGGTCCTGTTCAGACACAGAAGGAGGAGCAATGCCTAGCACCACTGTTCTGCTTTGTGGCCTAAGGCCCATTTACAACCTGCTCTTTCGTTTCATGCATATAAGGGCTTTTTTTAATGTAATCCTATTAACGTATTATGTAAAGTCAATGCCTTTGTATGTGTGTTTCAGTCTTTGCAATATTGGATGTTTGGCTTGTAAACATGCTGGAAGGTGGAAGAACAAATATGATTCATTGTGCAGATAATATAGTTTAATGCAACTCTGGATGGAATATCAAAGCCAAATGGCCTTTAAAAATGGCATTCTGCCATATTGATGGTACCAGAACTTCACTGCTATTCTGACTGCAACATAGTGTTGCTGCTCACTGAAGTTCTACTCTATTGGTCATGTTTTGCATCTTCTAAAAATAGGCAGCCCTCAAAATCAATTAGCAGAAGCAGAATTTATTTATATCATCTGAATAAGGAAAGTCAATGGCAGTAGAAAACAAATTCTAATCTACAAAATTCTGTTATGTCAAGTATCTGTTAGTTAAAATGAATGTAGGGACTATATGCTTTGTTGAGACAAAACACAGACAAGGGAATAAGGTCTATTTCTTATTATAAAACTTCTTAAACAACGACAAGAAAATTGCTTAAAAAAGAACGGATGCTAGTCATTAATAGTCCATTTCATATAAACCTCAGGATTTAAAATAAGACATATGAGATATTTGATTAGTATAAATGTATATTTTAGAAGCTTCCTTAGCTATCATTATAACAATGATGTGATTCTTTATTAAATTTTGTAATGTGATTCAGATTCTTCTATCCTCTGTTCAATTGTATATATACAATACAATATTTCATGAAGGTTCTAGACAAGTGACTGAGAGTTAGTCTTTAGTTTGTATTTACAGAATGCCCAAAGCTTGTAAGGCAGAACTTTTGAGCTTCTGTATTTTGAGTTTAGTCACTGCTTATATTTCAGATTGCTAGGAAATGGCTAGTGGGACTAGTTCTGAGTCCCACTGAGAACCAGGGCACCTAAATATCAATGTTGTATATTATTGAGATATCAAGCCAAGGTTACAAATGTTAAGAAAATACACTGAGAAGTAATACTGGCTGTGTTATAAAATCAAACTGAGAACTGATGTCTAAGTTATGCTTGGTTAAATCATCCAGGGACTTGTTCGCACCACGAAACTGACTGATGAAGTATATCAAATCACTATGATATTCTGGGTAGTTCCAAACAAGGATATTAATTCCTGGCTATGCAGTTTTTCAGTTTTAGTAGGGCTCACATATGGATGTTATGTCTGAATATCACTGTCTCAGTAGACACCCCAGAACGGCTATGCCAATCATTTTTCCTGTGCTGACAAATTCACCAGGGCTATTGACTCTCGTGGCTGCTTCTAGCTCATCAGGGCACTAGTTCTACCAGTCTATAAGTCTAAGGCATTACAGCAAAAGAATGTTTCTCTTTCAGTCCCCCTTTCTCATGATAGGCCCTCTTTCTCTCTTGAAGCCCCTATTTTTTCATAAATCTTAACTCTTTGAGTTAGCTGTTGTCTTTTCCATGTTTTTCCCCTCAAATACAGTACTAGTAACACAAAGACTCTCCAGAGGAGTGCAGCCGCAGAGAAGACATGTTCACTTGAGTGAATCTCAAGGACATTTCTTTTAAGACTATTTAAGTTGTTGCAGGTCTAACTTATCTACCACTTTCAATGGGATTTTTTTGTGAATTCAGAGAAAAATTCAAGAAGTCTGTATGGGTATAACATGTCCATTGAGAAGACCACAAGAAAGAGCAGAACACCCAATCCAAAACTCTCCTGAGACTAGTGCTTATCAGTGTTCTTCAACTTGCTGGTCGCCAAAATGTTTTCAATGAAACTGCAAATTCTTCATATAGGAAGCAAAAGTCTGTGAATAATCATCTTGATTCTCATGGCTTTCTTCTATACACCCTCCAAAAGTAGTCCTAGTGACTTCCTCTCCCTGACCGCAGTGTCAGAGCTGAGCAGCCTCTCCCTGCTACTGGAGGTTCAGCTACCTGGGAAGGGAACCAGCTCCAACAGGGCAGCTGTGCGGCTGTGAGAAGCCCTGGCTAGGGATTTTATCTTTCCTTCTCTCTGGATCTACTTTTGAGCTGAGCGCTCACCCTCAGTCTCTGCCTGACTATGTTACAGGGATGCTGTGCCTAGTCCCATACTGCCTTGACTCCGACTTGCTGACTTGGGTCCCTGTATTGACCTTGGACCTGCTTCGTCGCCGGGGCTGGTGTGGCAGACACTGGTCCCTTGGCCATCCAGGTCACTATCCTGGCCCCACATTGCTCTCCTCATTCAGGTGTGGTGGACCTCTGCCCTTGTCAGTGGGTTGCTGCCTGTGCCGTCTTTCTGGTGCTCGGTCCTGGTTCACCTTCCCTTGCAGAGCAGCCTGTCCTTGCTGCTTCCTGACACATGCGTAGAAAACTGCCAATGAGAGCAAATTAGTCTAAAGCAGTGAACATCATCTAGGAGAAGCAGAAGTGCTTATTAATGCATTCTGTCCAAGTTGGGAAAAACAAAAGGGCAGAAGAATGAGTTATATTTTATTATTTTTCTGACAGTTCTCTGTTAGCACCTGGCAAGTGAAGCACGTGTATCTTGAAAGACTTTAATTTCATTTCTGAGATTTTTTGTCATGTAGGGGTTTTTTGCCTCTGGAAAGATGATTTGGAGACGTGGCAACTACATAAAAATATAAACTGAATTTTTTGTTTGGTCTTTTCCTTTAAGTATTACATTTTTCCTCAGCTGAAGTTTCTAGAAGGTAGAGAAGAATCATTATACATGGAATATGCAGACTGAAATGTCATCCTTCATTTGAATTCAATCTTTGACATTTCCCTTTGAAAGAGACTGTGCTTGGATATTAACACATGTTGGCAGAGGTCTGCAGTAATTAATATGTACAAGAGAAGTTGCTAACAAAACAAAAAAGGAAATAGCTTGCAAATATTAAACTCAAAAGGGTCTTTGATATAACCATTGATGACAACACCTGCTTACAGACAGGAAAACTGCATAAACACCATTGAAGGAAACAGTGGGACTAGATTTGGCTTAACTTCTTAATTGAAATGGTCTTAAAATATAAGGAGACTTGAATTCTACCCATGCTAAATTTTGAGTTTACTAATCAAAATTGATGCCTACAGATATTAAGCCTGAGGGCAAAGGAAACATATATTTTTCTAAGGTTCTAATAATTCCTTGTATTCCAGAGTTTCTGTTGAAGGTTTGTTGAGATGGCATAGAGTAGTTACTACATGCCCAAGATGTGGGTGCAACATCAGGTTACCAGAAAGCTGAGATGCCAGGAAGGGCAGTCCAGCACTTCTATTATAATGTACTCCAGCATGGCACTTTGGTAGGGAAAATGTGTTGGAGGGGGAAGGAAGGGCTGCTTGTTCATACATGTATGTGTGATGGCTACACATACTAGAAATGCTCCTTTCTGAACAACAGTGAAATAGATGGCAGAATGTTCTCCAGGTCAGATTTGCACAGATATCAAGAGTCTTAAATCCTTCCCAAAGTCTTTCTGTGTTTACCTCTTTTGTTTTCCAACTCAAATCGTACGCACATACATGCATATTCCTTTGCACATCTGATGGAAATAAGATATTTCTGTACCTGAGTTTGTCAGCAGATTGCATGGATAAAGTTTCACTTAACCACAATGCGATGTCGTTTTCTGTGTATCCTCCCAAACTCCGGAATGCTAATGGGGGATAAAAATCGTGTGAACAAAATAACGTATACCGTATAGGCACAAAGTCCGCTAAACTTGGTGTCTGGATTTTGATGACTGATTTGTGTCTACTTTAGATCTAAGAAACAAATTGAGGGACTGAGGCAAAATATTGAGATGGGCACTGGCACTGTATTGAAAAGAACCACGTGCAGCAGCTGAGACTGCCATAGCCCAGGCAGTGAAGTGGCCTGCAGTCCACATGTGTCTTCAGCAGAGCATAAGGAAGGATTAGCACCTGCACAGCGACTGATCCTCCTTTCCCTTCCACATAGTTTCCTTGCAGTTGGATCCACTTTGCTTAATTCTGTAGTCCCACCATAACCCTCACATCTGACTCTTACCTTCTTCACCAGAACTATGTGAGAGTTACCTAAGATGAGCTGACATTTACCCTGTGATGGTGATCCACGTGATACCTGCAGTGAGACAGCTGCTAGTGGAATGACTAGGAGATAAATCCAGAAGGTTTTTTCTCATGTTCTTTGGATAAAACTAGCTATGAAGAGAGCTATTAGAGCTATCTGGGAGTAAAATTGATGGCAGTTTTAGACTGGGAGTGTAATAATAGTCATGACAACAATTGTCTGATTGTCTGAATATATCATTAATTTAAAGACAAAGTAATTTTTTGGCAACCCTCAAATGATCTGAAAACAGATTGCTTTCTGACCTTCAAAAAATTATACAATAATAACAAAACTATTTATAATCTTTAATAACTGTTCTTGTTATCAGAACTAATTTAAAATTAATTTCTATGCCCTTTATCCATTTTGAAATTTGTAATTATTATGCATGCTTTAAGTTGATAAGGGATCTATATTTCTCTGTTTTAGGACTGTTTTGTACTTGGCAAATTTCTTTAATGTACACCTCCTTCCCCATGAGAATACAAATATAACTAGGAAATTTATGTATGGATTAAAGTTCTACTGATCAGCTTAATCAGTCCAGTGAGAATAAAGTAAACGGCATGTACAGGCTGAGTAAGAAAACTCTTAGGTGCCCTGACCTATTCTGAAATGACTGATGCTATCGGTGAGACTATTAGAAATATTTAGAAGGTCTGTAATCTACACTAGGTATGGTTGCAAGGAGGAAATATGAGTAGCAATGACCCCCTTAAAAATAAGCCTGGATACTTATGCATTTAGAACCCCTCACAGCTCAACATAAAAAGTGCACATTCAATCCTGAGCATCGAAGCACAATTTCATTAACTTAGTTATGTCTGGCCTGCTGGGGACAGACAGAGTTCAG
>NW_009199412.1:7435-17604 GCF_000690835.1 Fulmarus glacialis | reverse complement strand
TTAACGATTCTATGATTCTATGATTCTACGAGTTATTTCATGCAAAATCCATCACATCTTTGTTAACCTTTCCTTGGCCCTGTGGAAGAAACAGTCATGTAAGTAAGCATGATTACCACTATAACAAGAGACAGTAAGTCCCTGGTCACAAAACTTGCCAAGATGGTAGAAAAAGCTAACGGGAAAACTTGATTTCACTTGAATTCCCTGTAACCTTATCCCCATACTCCAAATCAAGGAACCTGAAATATAACCAATTAGAAGAGTGTGCTAACATTTGCTTATGGTGGCAAAGTCTGTTAACAAAAACAGAAATTGGATGATAATCTAAACTGGACCTCTACATGGATAGGTAAATAACCAAACTGTTGCAGCTAAAGCCCATGCCATGAGACTTCATTCCCATATAGCATAAACCTGAAACAGTCAGCTAAGTTTTCCCTCCACTGTTTTACTCCTAGGGAGACATGGACTTTTAAAAGCTGGAGTAGCTTTAGTTGACTGTAGCGTGCCCCCTCCTGGGGTGGAACACAGAGGTGTCTCTTTTCCATCCCCCAGCCGGGGCAGTCTCGTTTCCCGTTTTTGCTCTCTGACAATGGCAGCAATGATTCCCTCTAAGCAGGTTCCTCAGTCCAGCTTTTTCCTTGTCACTTGATTCTCATTTTCTAGCTTACTTCTTCCTCTTGGCAGTCCATCTCATTACTTTTAAAGACACATTTATTTCTCAGTTCACGTATTACTTGCTCTTCTGCCACAATCGTTCTTTTTCTTCCTCCAGTCTGCAAACTGACACTTAGCTCATTGTTTATTACACCATTTTACACAGCAGCTAACAGTAACTTTCTACTTCAAGAAATAACAGCCATAACATTTCATAAAGAGTTTGTTATATAGGTATTCAGCCACTCACTGCAAAATGGGTCTTGGTCCGAGGTATCAAAATAAGCTTTTGTTGGTGAAATATTTGGGATTAACAGTTTTTTCCATCTATCAGCATAATAACCTAAAATCCAAAGTTTAAATATTTAATTCCAGACATTTAGCAAAATCCTTACACATACACATACACATACAATTACACAAAAGAAACTCACGCAAAGTGACAGATTTGGCTTTAATTTTCTTAAACATTCTCTGAGAAAGTAAATTGACTTGGAAAATGCAAGAATCCCCTGAGTATAATAGAATGTAGAATTTATGCAAGTATTTAATTCTTCTAATACCTTAGTATCACTAAAATTGTCATAATTTGGAATCTATTTAGTCTAGAGTACTAACTCCAAAAATACTGCTTATAAACTCCCGCAGAGGTAATAAAAACAAACCCAAGAAAGTAGCCCACTTATTTGCAGAGAACAGTTACAGAACAGCTTCACATTAGGAAAAATTTTTTCCTTTCTTTTTTGAATCATTAAAGTAAGTATTTTTAAACCCTCTACTCTATAATTGTGGATATTATTTAATAAAATGTTAGATACTCTTTAAACCTCCTAAACTCTTGGATGTAATGTAGAAAGAACTTTTGTTGTATGCAATTTTATGCTTATTGTCCTTGAGGCTTGATAACAATCCTTGTTTCTAAAGCGGCTGATCCTATTCTCTCCCTCTTGATTTCTTTACCTCGACTGGACAACGAGGGCTAGTTCCAGGCTGCAGAGCTGCCACTGCAAGACAGCAAGCAGGAAAGCTTGCAACAGAAGGATGCTGTTTCTCCTCCCATTTCCCAGATTCAGCTGCCTGTCACTTCCTCAGAGGTTGTACGGTTATTAAAAAAAAAAGGTGGCAGCTGACTGGTCAAATATTTCTCCACCTCTAGCTCAGGCATTCTGCGTAAGTGCATCAGGCATGGCTAATAGCCACGCTGGGGAAGTCCTCGAGCCTTTCTGCCCCGCTATAAGGTCCTGCTATGTTGGATTTTATCATAAAATAGTACACGGATTTGTCTGTCTATGCTTTTTCTTCAAACCTGATCTAAGTAATATATGTAGGGTGCACATCTTAATAGAAGGATGTAAAGAAGACAAGGTATGAATTGAAAGTTAATTTCTATTTAAATTTTTTTTTTCATTCTTAAGAAAACCCTGCCAACTAGGAAATGCTCACGCTACTGTAGCTGTTTTCAAGCTGTCCCCAGATCCTCTCCAAAAGCAATAAAACCCCAAACAACTAAAAAAACCTGCAGATAAAAGCTCGATTCCAAAAGAAGAGCCAGAGAAACCACGAAGTTGCTATAAACATTATCAATTTTAAATAAAAACCACAGGTACTCTAGGGAAGATAACACACTACGTGATCCACTAAGTAGAAGCAGTTTCTCTGTAGAAAGGAAATACACTATGAATCCATTTCAGACTGGAAAGCATAATAATCAAAGATTAGGAACATTCAGCACCTGTTTCTAACAGAGATAACTATAAAGCAGACAAAGCCATAAACTTTAAACTACTTTAAAGAGTATGCAGCTCTGCACACGATCAATCTCTACAGATCTCTCTGGAGTAGCCCCAGAAAGAGCTAGTCTGGATTTCCCAGAAAATCTAACCCAGCCCAGAGCAGATATCATAACTCTTACCCAGTACTGGACAGGACATTGGCTGAAAAGCTTCACAATCAAGACATTTTCCTCTCTTGTAATCCAAGTAAGAGTCACAAGGATACGTTATTATGTTGCACCTTCTTTTCAAAGATGATAAGAAGAGGAAGACAGATCTTTGATGGTCACACTTAAAATACTGAAGTCCTTCAGGAAAGAAAAAATGAAATATACCAAGAATATGTAATCATTTTTCTTTGTGAAAGAAAAGATATTAGCAAAGTAATCCCATTTACCTCAGTCATTCTTAGTTAGCTATGCTTTTATTCTCTGGTTAGTTGACCATCAAGTGTTAAAAATGGATGCATACAGACAAGAAGAAGAAATTGAAGAGCGTTTTGAATATTACAGGTACAGAGAAAAGCCTATAGGGTTTAAAATGCAATAAATAGTCTACTAAGTCCTATCAAATTTACAGAATTATTGTTATAAAGCATGAGTCTGAGTTAAAATTTGCCTTGCTGCATCCTGTGCAGAACATTTTGGCAAAAAAACTACAGCGAGGAACACCTCAGAGATTCTTCTCTCTATTTTTTGGGGGTATAAATTCCTTCCTCTCTTAGCAAAGTGAACTATGAGAATTGTACAGATGAAGATGATCCTAAGTCTTAAGGGATTCTCCCATACTCACAGACACACAAGTGGAAGCCCTATGCTTTTGCAGCAGCTCTACTTCATAGCAGCACTGTGCAGATTAGTAATAGAAACGTAGACAGTCATAAACGTATCCAAAAAGAGTAAACAAAAACAATGGGCAGCAACCTTGCCTAAGATTTATGGAGGTTGAAATAAGCAAAATTCTGCAGCAAAAGATCACGTCGTTAAACTGTTTTCATCCTAGAGCCTAAAAGACCTGTCCAAAACCTAGTACATCATTGCCGACCAGGAGGAACCTAAGACACAGTGAAGACTTGAAAGCCTTGCCTTCCATGTCATATGCAAGTGATCCTGTCCAAACCACTTGGACACAAACATCTTCCCCCATGCCTAGCCATATATAAACACAGAAAAATAATGATCACTATATACAGATTATATATATGATACAATAATATAATTCCATCATACCAGTAATAATGGTATCATGGAACGTGTATGCTTACAGGAAGATCTTTATTAAAAAAAAAAGATGTCAAATGCCTTTGTTATTTCTCATTTGCTGAGTGGGGATGGAAAAGGAAGAATACAATGCCCTCAGCCCCCATATTACCAAATATGTGCAGTGTCCATTGAATTCAGTTTAACCTTTTTTTGGTTTGATTTCAAACTCTTTTCTCATTAATTGAACACATTTTTATTTACCACTGAATATTGTTTGTGGACAACCAGGCTGATCCATTCCTCCATTTGGATAGAAATCAATGGTTCCTAAAGGTTTCTTGAAACCTAGTGCTAAAGTAAAAACATCATGAATCAAAAAACCATAAACAGAATTATGCAGTGAATTATTTAGCATTACATTTAGCATTACAAAATAACATGACGGTCTTAAAGGAATTTTTTTGCAAATTTACTGTTCTTTGGTTCTGTAAATGGAACTCATGAGTTAAAACCCATGGGTTTTTTTCTTTTTAAGAAAGTTATACACATGTAAAATGCTGTACAGAAATGTATACAAATTTGGGTAAGATTCCTACTACCACAAAAGAAAATGGATAGAACAGAAGCAACTATTTAGTGCTGTAGCTGAGACATTATTTGCATGAAGAAATTTATGAAATTCATGTTCTCTTCAGCAACCAAAATTCTTTCCCAATGTAATTTTCATTAGAGTAAGATTTTCCATTTTTTGCACGACATTGGGTTCTGAGCTACACTAATATAAGCAGTATATTAAAGTAGAAAAACCTGTATCTACCCCATAAAAGACCATGAGTAACATTTAGCTTAATCTGACCTACCTTCCTTTTACCACACATCATTACCTTTATTCACATAATTAGAGCATTACAAAAATTGGTATTTTACAGCTTCACATATAAATTTGTATAACAAAATGCTTAATTTTTAATATTATAAAAGAAACTCATATGAAACCACACAAAGAATGGGACAAGTGTGGTAGGTTTGAAAGGTTAACTTATGGTTTTGGAAAAAAAAAAACAGATTATAGTGTGGGTGAAGCAAACTTTACAACGTTCTTCATTTTAACCTAGTAATGTGATTTAGAATTTTAAGCAATGTATCTGTACAGTGTAGTAATGTGATACAGCTGAGACTGTCTCTCAGAGGGCCCCTCTAGAAGGGACTTTAATTTAGTGATAATCACATGCTTACAACCTCTATGTTCATACACACTAGCACAGCAAAAGGATGTTTATGCTGAACTATTTTCCAAATAGCAGTATCATAAATTAATGCAATAGGCACTCTTCATTCAATGTGCAGACTTCTTTTTTTTGTATTCAGAAGGAATATACTATAACAAACAAGACATAAATGACAGTGGTGTAATCTCTACTTTTGCATGACATTAAATAGACTCATGACTGTATGGTTATCTACATATGCCTTCAGTTAGCTGTTGGACATAAAAGTTAATTCAATATTTTCAGGTTCAGCCATGAAACTTCATTCATTCAATAACATGGCTACTCATGTCAGAACTGAACAAAGCAGCCCATCATTGCTTAAGTCATTAGCAAAGTTGAGTTTCAATTTCTTGATGAATAGGCATAATAATATAAAATACGATTTCAAAAGTATAGATATTGTTAGAAAGCAACAGCACAGAAATCCGCCTGATAACACAAAATATACTTCTGCAATGCTATTTGGATGTTACTGAAATAGCTTATCTCTTCTCTTTCACTTTCCTGCCTTTCCTCAAGTTGAAATAGGAAAGTTAAGGCTATGTCATTACCATCAGCATCTGAATGGATTACATCAACAAATTGTGCATCAGTATGATCCAGTCTCCGCTCTGGTGGTTCTCGAGTGAACGAAGGGCCTGCTGGATCAAGACCTAAGTGAAAGTAACACTAGCATTACAAATCCTGGGGTCTGTTTCTACAGATATATACAAGAGTGACATTTGAGCATTATTCGTCAATGATTCTTCATTTTCCTGGGATAATAATAAAAATAAAAACCAGCACAATTCTTCTCAAGTTTCCATTCTTCAACTTGCTACGCAAAGCAAGGGTTTCTACCACAAGACTGATCAATCCCTATCTTTGAATTTCTTTCTCTCCCTAATAAGTTGTGCTCATCTCCCAGTGATGAATCATAAGCCAACAGCATTAGAAATTAAATCAGGAGAATGAATTTTGTCTTTTTCCCAAAAAAATACTATACCTATAAAGCACTTCATAAAAACAAAACACACAATGTAACTACTCTTACCACCAGAACACAAGATGGAGACATCTTGGATGGAGACAATTTCAAACGTGCCTCAATCACTTTATCAGTTGGTGTTGAAATTACTTATAGAAAAACAATTGTTATATGCAACTAAGTGAAATACCAGTTTTCGACCACATTTTCACCTGAAGGAGGTTTGGAAATCTTATACTCAAATCAAAACTCAACTATGACAAATGAGATTCCTACTGAGATCCACAAAAAGCACTTTTTATCAGGGAGGAGGGGATTTGGGTGGCAAAGTATTTGAAGCATAAACACTCATTCACTCATATACACTCATATACTCATATACACTCGTGTATTCTCATTCATTTTAGGGATAAGGAATTACTGTTGTGCAGCTCTGAAGCCTGATAATTTTCAAGATGGTAATTTCCGTCCTTCACAGGAAAGTGAAATTGTTAGCTGAGGTTTGCTCTGCTCGTATTTTCTTGACAACAAAAGCATAGACAAAGAGGCGAAAAGAAAAAGCAGCAAAGATGGAAAATACAACTGTCAAGGTAAAACATATTCCTTCACTTACTTGACTCCTAATTGCATTCTCAGTGATTGAGAGACAAGGCCAGTGTATGACCTTAGCTTGTCCAAATTTGTATTATGATTTAACTGGCAGATGTGCTTTAAAAACTACTCTAGGAAGGTTCTCTCTCAAGATCAAGATAACCAAGACCCAAAGTACCACAAAGGATCATGGAATGTCAGGAATAAACATTCATAGTACCCCAGGTGACAAACATCATTGTTTTAGCCCACTAATTAGTTCTATATTTCAGAAACCTCCAAACAGTGAAAAAGAAAATACCTTTTTCTTTGTTTTTTTAAAATCTAATTTTTCCAACATCACTTTGCACTGCTGGCTCAACTTGTTTCAAAGAAAGAGTGAAACAATCACTTAAGAGATTATGAGCCTTGTGTATTTGGACTACTCAATCTTTGCCTTTATTCATCCATATTTGTAATTATAAAAATTGATTGAAACATTTTATATAATTCCTGTGAGCATCTGAGTTCAGAAATTACATGGATCTACTAGCTCCCAATTATTGCACAGAGAGGACACAGACCTGCTAACCTAGCATTGCAATCAAGACTGTCCCCAGCCAGTGACGCTAACAAACTCTAGCGAATTGTGTAAAGGAGAAATGAGTATTCTTAACCAAAGGAATAGAGCTGGAGCCTATTACACTCTTAGAAAATGCTCTGATTTTCATATTACTGTACGAAAAGGGGAGGAGTCTCTAATTCCCTTTCTTAAGGCTGGCTATTGGCTCCTCTTACATTTTGGGAAAAAAATTACTTAAGTACTCCAAAGAGAGGGTTTGGAGCTATGAATGTCAAGGAGAGGTAACTGCCTCCTTTCAGCCTGAAAACAGCTGCTCTCTTAAATCCTAAACACTATCAGGATCCAACAGTCCCATCTCCTCTTAGCACCTTTTCTGATAGTTAGCTGAGTCAACTTCCTTCTTAACACACTAGCTGCAGTGAGTTTTCCTCTTTCACCACAAGAAGTATCCGGAGCCTGTGCACCCAAATGAGCACTGTGGATTCTGGCCCAGGAACTAGCATCTAAAAGTTAATCCTAAACTTTGTGCAACCCTGGTCCTGAAAGACATACCCAAATGACGGTACTCCAATTTTCACTGTATGCACCACTTCCCACAGATGGCAATGCTGATGATGCAACAAGAATGAGGTGAAATTCGCAGTAGCCATACACAGGTTGCACATCCGATTTAAGCTCCCTGTATGAGATAGTTCAACGTACTAAAGCCTACACCATGTTCAGAGACCTCAAACTGAAACTAAATCCTTGTGCCTGATTCTTGTGGTCTGACCAAGAGCTTTTGAACTTCCCTTCAGAAGGACCTGACTTGCTCCATCAACTAGACAGAAACTCAGGTAGCATATTGTTTAACTTAAGTGGTGCTTGGGTGTAGCACTCAATTTTAATTTGAGAGACTAGAGGTAAACAGGTTGGAAAATTTCAGCTGTAATTTATGTCCTGAAGGCAGACTTTCACAATTTTCTGAACTTCTATCAGGGATACATTTTTCCTCGTGTATGTTACTAAATAGTCAGTTCTCATTTGTCAATATTTCAGTGCTAGCATCTATGTGATTTGCAGCTATGACAACAATACAAGGTACATTAGAATACGTGTATTGCGATTAAAAGCCTTACCTGTAATTCTGCCAAGTTTGCCATTATACTTCTGGCCAACAAAACCAGCTATATGAGCCCCAAGACTAACTCCAATCATATACATAGAGTCAAGAGAAGCTCCATCCACCTATCAGGGAAAAAAAAAAGCCAAAGCCACAACCACACACACGGTTAACTGAACAGACATCAGTAGACTGATTCAGTTTTCACTTTTTGTCAGTACTGTAAGTCATAACTCTAACTTTCTAACTTTAAAAACAAATGGAAGTTACAAAGTTCTTTTCAGTTTGCCATTCTGTACTAGTTAAACAGTGCAGTAAGTATGAAATTCTTTGACTAGAAAAATGTAAAAAGGAAGCTTGAGTTACATTTCTTCCAAAATGTCACACTAGTGAGAAGGGGAGCAGGGGAGGGAAGAGGAAGACATTTACCAGATACAAGAAAGATGAACCAAAACTATGACCTAAGAAAAAAAAATTCTCCCCTTACCTTATCTTTCCAACAAAATAAATTAAAAACATAAAACGATTAGCGAAGACTTATGCCACAGAACTGCTGAATAATGGTGCCAAATGCACACCTGCAGGAAAGCTTAAGATGCCCATTCTACAAAGCAGGCAATATTTAAAAAAAAAACCTACTGAAGATCTCTGAAACTGTATCAGCAGACCTGTTGGAATCTCTGCAGAGCTATGGGATGATATGTGGGATCTGACATATTAATGTATCTCAAAATGAATTAACAAAGGCCTCATGACAGCTTGCAAGTATGAAACTGGTAGCTGTGGGACACAACATACCCCACCACCATCACTTTGATGACTCACACAACAAGATCAGCCCAAGCATGCCCTGCTGTCATTGCTTTGCCAGGCAGATCTGTAACCAGCAATTAATCAAAAATCTGCATCAAGAAATTTGCAAAATATACCTTTTAACCCACTCTGGATTGGAGACTGTTCTTATAGTCCTATTTTATTTTTCTATTCCGTAACAATAAATTTACTGTCATAATTACAAATTGTTATCACTATATCTAATCCCAGAGGACAGATTCTGATAGGCTTTCTCTTCTTTCACCTCAGCCTTTCTCAAAATGCTGGGTTTTTTACTCAAATTCCACATGAATATTTTCTTACTGCACAGCATTCAAAATTTCTGACAATGCATGGGAAAATAAGTGGTGAGAACAGAAGAAAAATCAAGTGATAAATCTAACAATGGCATAAATGAGATGATAACGTTTTGTTCATTTGATTAAGCAATAAATCTAAAGCCCAGTTAAGACCACTGGCATCAACAATTGTTTCAGCAACTCCTTCTAGAATCAAGAAGTTTATATCATTTTGGAACAAATATTTAGAATCATAGAATCATAGAATCATAGAATCATAAAATCATTAAGGTTGGAAAAGACCTCTAAGATCATCGAGTCCAACCGTCAACCCAACACCACCATGCCCACTAAACCATGTCCCTAAGCGCCTCATCTACACGTCTTTTAAATACTTCCAGGGATGGTGACTCAACCACTTCCCTGGGCAGCCTGTTCCAAGGCCTAACCACTCTTTCAGTAAAGAAATTTTTCCTAATGTCCAATCTAAACCTCCCTTGGCGCAACTTGAGGCCATTTCCTCTTCACCTATTGCTAGTTATTTGGCAGAAGAGACCAACCCCCACCTCGCTACAACCTCCTTTCAGGTAGTTGTAGAGCGCGATGAGGTCTCCCCTCAGCCTCCTCTTCTCCAGGCTAAACAGCCCCAGTTCCCTCAGCCGCTCCTCATAAGACTTGTGCTCCAGGCCCTTCACCAGCTTCGTTGCCCTTCTCTAGACACGCTCCAGCACCTCAATGTCCTTCCTGTAATGAGGGGCCCAAAACTGAACACAGTATTCGAGGTGCAATTATATCTCTCTTAGTGATTTCTTTTTCGTTTGAAATCTTTAATTATAGTAGTTTAATAGTAAAAAGAGTAGTGCAATGCTCTTGTAAAATTCTAATGCTGCTTACTATTTGAACATCTCTCACTTCACTTCCTCATTGGTG
>NW_009199412.1:0-7404 GCF_000690835.1 Fulmarus glacialis | reverse complement strand
ACTCTTTCCAGAAGACCTAAAACTTCCAGCTGGCTAAAGAAATTAGATGTACTCTCAGGCACACTTCAGTGAAAGGCAAATAAGAACTCAGGTGAAGTTAAAGATATGCAGTAATAGCTGCATGCAAAGTTAGTAAATACTTTGGTAAAGAAATTTGATATTGTTCACTGGGCTTCTCTTTAGACATATTTTAAATATCCATTCCCACTCAAACTATGCTATTTAAACTTATGCCAAACATTTGCAACTCAACTCTCTGCCTTACCAGCATCTGGTCAACATAGTTCTTCAGTATTTCAGCAACTTTTCTGCAGTTTTCAACAGCACTTATGTAATTCACAGTTGTAGCACCACGATTCCAATCAACTATAATGAGATTAATATCCTCTGAAGACAGTAAAAGCTCCTTTATGTCACCTAGCCATGCCGGTGGAGATCCTGTTGGTCTGAAGCCGTGAATAACAAAGACAATTTTCTTGGAGGTATTAAGGTACTCAGAGGCAGCAACATTGTGTTCAATGAGTCTCTCAGAACAATTTGTATTTTCCCTTGTGTATAACAGTAGCTGGACTTGGAGTTCTGTTCCAGACAAAGCATTGCCTATATTGAGATCTGTAAATTCAGGACATTTTTCCTCGTCCTCTGAAAAAGATGAAAATGTTAGACAGTCATTTGATGAATTAGACCACCTGAAATACCACCTCTTCACTTTTCTTTCCACATTTTTCCACTAAAAGTGAAGAACTTACATTTTCTTCACTCCAGCCCTTTGGAATGTGGTGCCAGAACATGCACTGAACAACGAGGAGCCACAGTTTAAGTAACGACTCTGCAGATACCACTATGCTCCTCTGAATCCTTCAAATACAAAATTAGCCTTTCTAATTGTTCCTGAGCAATATATTTTCTCCATAACAAATACAAATTAGTAGTCAGTGTTGATAAGATCCCTTCCTTAACCATCAGATTTAGGTTCTCAAAATTTTTTCACAACTAGTGCGCGTTGCGTAAACGGGAAGACCACTGTGGTTGTTTCTTCCTTTTTTGGCCAGGGTGGCAAAATTGCCAATCTTTAGGCCTTATTGTTTGCTCTAGCAATAAGAAACAGTTGCGTGACAGTATGGGGATGATTCAGAACCCTTCCCTAATTTTGGATCACTATAGGGACACCATTACCAAGAAACAAAGAAAGAAGAAACAAAGGAACCTGTTCTGAGTTTGAAAAAATAAGAATCTGTAAGGTCAATGTACATAATGGCAGAAGAAAAACTGTAGTATTTAGCATTTCTGTACTCAGACAGTTATGGTATACAGGGTTAAGCTGTAGATCAGTCAAGATCTACAAGAGGATGGAGACTTTCAAACGAGTCTAAAAAGACTTAATTTTTCCCCTGTGTGCTTATCAACGTCAAAAGTTAATGCTTTAAAAAGTATCCTTTGGCTGCTGAGGTCACATGTGGATAAGCCACTTCAGGATTCTGGGCACAATGCTGACGCCTGTCACAGTTCTTCTGTATGGCCTCTTCACCTTCACTATGCTGTTAGCTGGTTTATGGCCAAAGAAATTTGGGGCCATCTCTTTATTTCTAGTGGGCTACACTACTTTACAGAAGGCTTTTGTCTGATATTTGATGGCACTTTTCTCAGTTTTTCTGTCATTAACAACTTTGTAAAACAAGTCAACTTCTAGAAAGCAAAAGTAGGAAGAGAAATAGTGCCTACTCAGTTCCTTAAAAAATAATAAAAAAAGTAACCTGAATTTCTCAGAATTTTTGAGTTATAGGAGAGGCAGTTCTAGCTCTTCTCCTTTTCCCAGCAAGCGGCTAGCAGGCAGAACCGAATCCACATTTGCACATCTGAGAGAGACAGAGACCCCTCACCGGTTTATAAAGCTCTAAAGGGCAAGAGCAGGGGGGGGCTTACAAGGTATCTTAAAAATGTATTTGATGCTATAGTGCAGGTCTAAACAAAGCTAAACAATGTGAAATACAGCACTTAATATGGTAAAGACACTAATTCACTTAGGGAACTAGACCACTCACCTCTAGGCTAAACCATATATCTACAATGACTAGACCAGTCACCTCTGGACTGGGCATCACAAAAAATAATGGATATTTCCAAAGCGGAGCAGGGTTGAAGTTACAGAGTGTTAGAAATGGCCTGAAACTTCCTGTCTCAAATCGTCCAGATAAGTTTCATGCCTATCATCACCGTATGACAATAGCTACAATTATGACATCTGGGGAAAGTTAGAGTTATCTTTCAAAATAAATATCACCGCTTTCTCATTTAGACACTGAATCATTTAAGTAACTTTTACTGACATTACTGGAAAGGTTATTAACTAACTACTGATACAGGAAGGCATCTCGGTTTCATTGATGAGACTTATCCAAAAAGTAGTTCTGAAATTAAGAGCTGTTCAGCTGCAGTTGCCTTGAATTTAATGAAAATAATATTCAAGAACCTGGTAAAATGTCATACATGTGACATGATACTGAGATGTTAATAGAACGTGTCACATTTAATCTCTAGTTTTTATATAATGATATACAACAATAAAACTAGAACAGAAATTCTATTACACAAATGTCATATATAAAGCTAAATGATAATAAACAGCCACTTGATTACATTTTTGCTATTCAGATTCAAAGCCACAACATGGAACTCTTTCATTTTTGCCTAGTATTGTTCTTAAATCCAAGTTTAATCACTGATCCTTATGATTCACTCCTACATATCTAATATATAAAAGATTCATGCTAAGATATTGTTGAAGTGTTCCTCCATATCCATTTAAATGTTTTGATTTCTTATCATTTGATTGGTAGAAATAAGAACTAATTCTTCTAAAGCCAGTGGAATGACAGTGACATAAAACAGAGACACAGTCTGGTCCATGGAAGTGAGAAATATATCACAAGGAAATTATTTTAACTGACAAAACGTATTTACTAGCTGGCAAATGTCAAACGGAAACAACTCGTTTACTTATGGCTGTGAAATGACAGCAGTTATTTTTTGAAAAGTAAATAGAGAAAAAAAGAAAAGATGATGCCTTTACTGTAGAATTAGATAAGTACTATAAATAGATTTATAGATTCAATACTTTGAATTGTTTAGCAAGGAGTCATTGAGGGGAGGTTTTTCAAACTCGTATTTCTGATTGATTACTGGAAGGAATACCCAGTTGCCCTTTGTGCACGCTTTTGGGAGTACTCACATACACTTTTCTGTACAGCCAGAACATACAAATAGGTGTTGGGCAGTTACATATGCAGTTTAACTCAGTTAATATACAATTTTAACTTTCCTGTGTATGTTTGTAAGCATTGTAAGTATCTTCTGTGGTTGAAAAGGGGAAAATCTTAACTGAACACTGACTTTTTTGTAACTAAATTTTGCTATTTAAAGCATAATGCGTAACTTGAAAACCTGTCAACCTATCAAGTCAGCAATAAAAAATAAACTTACATTAATATGTTAAAACTATTTCACAATTACCTCTTTACTTGGTACAAAGTGCACATACCTGAGTATGTCTCTGTGCAAAGTACAGCTAGAGATAAAGTATCAGGCTTTGTTCTATTTACTTTAAAATTAAAACCTACGTCTCAGTCTCAAAGTGATCAAATTCTCTTTACTAATCGTCTGCTCCGTTAGACATAATTCACGAGGTTTAATCTTTTGGCCAATTTAAATGAAGGAATATTCATATTTTTATGCTTGAATAAAGCCAAGAGACTACATCGCAAAGAATAAGCTAGTGGTTCTTACCTGATTTCACCCAGTATATCAAACAGATGAAGAAACACAATTTCAGCATGTGGAAACGGAGAAAAGCAATACGTAATATCCACAGACAAGTGCCAAATCTAGTGTTTCCTTATAGTATGTTAGCTTTCTAACCTAACCGAATGCTACTAATGAAGTAAGTAAGTGACATGTGGAGTAGGAAGCAGAAAGCAAAGCTGTATTCAAGCTTCTGCAATTCATGACTCCTCCTATTGAATGACTTCAGTAGGTAGGGTGGTTTCTGGTCTTTAAGGGTTGGGACTGGTTTTTAATCTATTTCCCGCTCTCTTTGGCTATCAGCAGATTTACACGTAAGCAATCAATGTTATATATTACTGACGACTCTGTTACACGCGTGGCATTTAGGAAGCAGAGTAACTAGAGGTTATGTTAGAGACCCACCATGTGCCTTTTTTTAAGTGTGTCACTCAACTGCAATTAGAGGTGCTGGGATGGGCAAAAGAAACTTAGAACAAAAAGTCATTCTGGTGACAGAAGGATTTTTCTGTAAGAACTTGAAAATAATTCTGAGAATGTATCTCCATGGATTATTTTTGCACAAAATTATCTTCTGAGCTTTTTCCAAGGAGTCATTCTCTAATCTAAATCCAGAGGAGGTCTGTGAAAGCACTTATATGGGAGAGGGATGGAGCTTAGAGCCCCACAAACCTCACCCAGACACTGACTTGCTGGATGTTTTGGGTATGTAACTTAACTTCATTCCCTCTGTGTCCCCAACTACAAAACAGATGAAGAAACATTTATTCTTGTGAAGCTTATTTATTTACAAACCAATTCACTGGGTAAATACAAGAGGACAAACTTCAGTTTCTTGGAGTTCACGGTGAGGCAAAGAGGCAGATAAACACTGTATTATTCAGGTGAGAAGTCTGGATGCTCAGTTTGCCTATATCCAGCCCCCAATTACTTCCACAGTAGGAGAAAGAAAAACATACCATAACCACTCAAATATGAGGCAGACGCATCCCAGAAATGTTTATTGCATAGCGTATCCTTCACAGTGCTTCTAAACATAAGGTCTAGGTCTCCTTCTTTTCCGTCCACAACAGTTAAGGGCGGGGTGGAGGAGGGGGGTGTTTCGTTGCTTACTTCTAAGTGATCGGTCTCTTCAGCTGGCTTTATGATTCTGAGCAGCTCAACAAAGCTGTGCTACACAAGCTCCTGCAGCAGATAGCCTTTAGGAAATCTCTTCGAAGTCTTTTCCCCCTTGAATGCAGCCACAGGGAGAAGAAGATGCAGTATGTCCATTCATAGGAAAATCGACTCAGCTTAACCAGTGACCTTTTATTACTTTTTTGCTTCCATTTCTCAAATTTGTCACCCTATTCTCAGTAAAGTTCACTAAGGCAGCTCTTGTTATCCCTTTGCATTCCCTCTTCATCTCAAATCTTTGACACTTTGTCCAACTATTATTATAAAAGCACAGCCCTACTGACATTACATGTTACTTAGAGCAAGAAATGGTATAGTGTCCATTTGGCTCTTTCCCCTCTCTACTTTTTAATACATACTACTGTCACAACAAAAACCTGGTGCACCCAAGCAATCACCAGTTAGGCAGCCTCAGCACGCATTCAGTATGCGGTACGCATTCATATACAAGTTAAAGCATGGAAAGCTCAACACCACTAAAAATGAACTGGCAATAGCCCTAGTAAAACATCTGCCGGACTTATCCAAGAGCCAATCACCTGATCTTAGAAGAAAATCTTTCATATGTACCTTTGCATATACCTAATGACACTAGTTGTGAATAAATAAACACTTGTTCTTTTATACATGAATGGGGAAAAGAAAGGAAATTTTAAGTTCCCTCTTGAACTGAAAACTAGTAACCCCAGCTCATGTGTAAGTAAAGTACTGTGCTACCCATGTCAATATAACGACCCATGAAACAGTTTTAAAGCCCTCTGAAATCGGTCTCAGGAAAGGACTCCTTTACTAAATCAAGGCCGAGAAAGTTTTGCAGTATTTATCACGCTGTTGAACTAGTGCTTGTGGGACTCACCTCTCTGTCATAAGACAAGGGGACTTTGTTCAACAACAGTGGCACTTATGCCACTTAGAAATTCATAAATCTTAACTACAGTTACTGTTTACACTGTTGTTTCTACTGACATCCCACTGTCGGGTAAATCCTTAAAAGCGACTCCGAGTTTCAGGTACACGGTCACAAACAGATGCGAGACCCTCGAAGCTCAGGCACTGCCCATCCCGCTTCCCTGCATATTGTTATGTCCACTGCTTTTCTCACAAGGATATACTTCTTCTCGCACTGAAATTCAGTTACCTGCTCCGAAAGTGCCTTATGCAAACCAGCGGAGGATGCCTGCACTGCCTCTTCAGGACTTCGACTGTCCGCCCCCAGTGCTCAGGAGCATAACAGTAGTACCTCCTGAATGAACCTAATGCTTTTGGGGGAGCCCACAGTCCACCAGCTATTAAAAACCCCTCAAGAGTGGCCAAGTATTCAAGTTGAAAAAAAAAACAAAAAAAACCTTCATTTTATTACAGTACAAGACTACTATGATTTACAGGTAACAGGATGTCACTTTTACAATTCAGTTTACCCCCAAAAGTTTCTAATAAAATAACAGCTAAAAACACTACAGCATGGTTTTCAAGATTAAGATCAAATTCTTACGCAAGACTTGATATCTTGATCTGTGGTCACGTGTAAATGTATTTCCCCTTCTAATCTTCTCTCTACACCCAAGGGTTTTGTCATCTTGGGAAATCCCATTCTCATAATAATTCTCATTTCTCTTACGAATCAAGCCACTTCTCCAGAAAAATTCCTCTCTAACCGCTAGCTTAAGAGCGCTCCTCCCTTTCAGGCAAGAGGAAATCACACCTGGCTTTTGCAATGCACTATGTTTAACTATGAAAAAAAGCTGTCTAAAGATTACAAAGGGAAAAACCCTGACTGGCTGGAAGAAATTTAAGACTCATTATGTATTCTACACTGAGGCTTGTAATTCCTGTAAATTGATAATCCCTTTCTAAATAGACTTGACAAGCCAGTAACTAAGCCTCCATTTGCAAATAATGGGCTTTGAGGCAAAGCGCACCATCTACGCCTGGGGAAAAAAAAATATTTTTCACATTGCTGTCATCAGGATGACTTCTGAAAATGTGCTCCTTTGTAAAATAACACTTTAAAAACATATACTGAATGTTAAATGTGTGTTCGTGCTTGAAACCTGTTTGTAGCAACCATGCAACAGTGGGTTATAACGTGGGTATAATTTCAGCTGTAGACAGCAATCATATTCCAGTTGTTTTTAAATCCTGAAAAATGTACAACATCCGACACTTTACATGTGTATTTTATTAGTAACTATCACAACTCTTTATCATACCGATGACTAAACCACTTGAGTGCTCTAAAGGCCTTTGAAGCGTTTGTCACCCGGCCCTACCCCAGCAGCTGCAGCATGCACCTGCTCCGCAGGGTGCGGAGGGGAGAAGGGCGCTTCCCAGGCCTGCTGTCCCATGGCTATGCGGTCTTCTTCCCGCTCTCCACTGCTCACTTGCGGTTTCACACCGACGAGAAGGGGAAGATTATGGAGCGGTTCGTTT
>NW_009199411.1:0-7706 GCF_000690835.1 Fulmarus glacialis | reverse complement strand
ATTTTATTTAACAGTCTTTATGCCAGAGAAGCAGTAATCCAGAAGAATACCCTTCCATACTACTATCTTTTTGTGTGAATTGTACCCTATTATTGTTGCCCTCTGCTGGAATGCAGCTGATTAAACTCACAAAAACTGGATTTTAAACTTTTACATCCAGTTGAAACTGAACTGAATTGTTCACTCCTCTGAGAGATACTATTTCAGGCCTTCTTTGAGCAAATAGCACTGCAATAACTATTTTCAGTTTCCATAAGAGGATTTTAAAGTGTAATCTCAAACCTGCTGTTTGTTAGGGGTTTGTTTGATCTTTTTTACCTATTTATTTTAATGAAATTTGCTATTCTAATGTAATCACAGGATCCTCGTGTGATAAAGAGGAAATGTACCTTTCAATGAGCACATACCACCCTAAGGACTCTTAAGGGCAGTATGATCTAGAGATAAGGGCACTGATTCCAGGTTTTTCCAATTCTTAAAAATTTAAATAGAAGCAATCGTATGTTTGAAAACTCTATTTGTCCCATGCTTGCTTTAATCCTATTTCCTGAAAAACTGTATTGTAAATGAGAGGCTCACAGTTCTAATGTGATACTGGGAAAGATGATTAATGACAGTGTGAGTCTCAGGTATCACAACTGGTCCTCTGCAAGAAGCAGTAATATAGTAGGTGTTAGTTTCATGACAGAGTGTTTGACAGAGACCATTCCCTCCGAGTACCTACAGGAACAGCCAAGACTGAGAAGCAATATTTGGAATGAGTGGGCACCAGCTCCTGCTCAGTATTTTGTTGAGAGTAGATCAGATTCTCCCACACTTTTACATATGATTTAATCTATCATTTTCTTGCAGCCTGTAGATGTCACGTAACTTTGCAGGTCTCCTTCCTTATCTGAAATTTTCCAATTAAAAAAGAACCCTTTATTATTTTAATTTATGCTGGCCATATATCTGGATTTCCCCAAACAATTTAGACTCTGTAGCCTTCTTCATCAATTGTTTGCATTACATAACTGCTGATTTACATTCATTACCAGCTAATTAAAATATAGTAGCTTGACAAGAATGTAAATTCATTAAATAGTTCTTAACTTTATCTCGTGCATTACAGCAACAATAAAGTTCATGCCATTGGGATGTTAAGTGATTGTGAACAGGTAGCAAGATCATTACAGTTTGGAGCACTTTGGAAAAAAACATGAATCCATGTTGTGATAATCTTATGTTAATGAATGAGTAAGAAGGAGTATATAACTAACATTCAGAATTATTAGTTGGGTAGTCTTATTTTCTGTCCTTGCTAAGCTTTTGTTTGCTCAATGAGATAGGTAAGTTGTGGTAAGGTTGTGAAATTTTGTTATCCAAGAGTATACGTGCATTGAAAAAAGCAGGGAATCAGAGAAAATTTGAAAGAAGCGTACAGCAGTTCACATGAAATACATCATACGTTGGTGAATACATTCAAATATATGTATAACTATAGACTGAATGTAGGAATTCTTGATGCTGATTTTACAAGCTGTAGTAGATTTGAGAGTTGAATATCCATATAAGCAAAGTGATCTGTCAAGGTGTTCTGGAAAATATGGGTGCATAGGAACTATTTAATGCAACATTTATGTCTGCTTCCTCACCTACCAGGGATGATGCCATTCTCTATTGTCTGTTGACTACATTTTACCAGCTAAATGGTTCAAAGGATAGAAAGATTGGGATTACTGCCATGATTTCTAGTATTTTCATGCCTAACTCAGATTTTTCTCAAGACTAGATGCACTGGATTACAAATGCATTCAGCCTAAATGAACTCAGCATCAAGTTCCTTGAAGGAAAAAAAGGGAAAAAACAGAATGTATGAACACTTATATAGAGGAGACCTTGATACAAGACTGAATAGCGCATAAGCATAAACATGACCTCTACTTTAGAGTCTGTTCCTATAGATCCCTGTAGGCTGAATCATTCTCACTATGGTTTCTAGATGAGAACAAGATGATATATGTTTCAACTTATATAATAAATGTTGTAAAATCTCTCTTAGGAGTCAAAAAAATTACAAAAAGATCAAATACTTTTAAAGAGTATAGACAATTAAGACACAGTAGGCATAATTCAGGAAGTCCCCTATCAGCTGACTGAAGAAGTCCCAAAGTAGCAGCTGGCTGGAAAGACAAAGGGAAATATAACTATACTTTTGCTATTGCCAGACAGGACTAGGTGGATCTTTGTTCTGGTTCAATATTAGCACTTAAAGTTCTCATGGATCATCTTAATCCATCTGGAAACTAAAAGTTTTCCTTTGAATCCTACATACAAGTAGAGGAAGAAATAGTCTTGAAGTCTCATCTGGAAAGCAGTCCTGTAATTCTACAAGCTTCCTTTTAAATTCTTGTACTGACTGCCCTTGTATTAACCAGTTGTACAAAGTATACAGGGAGCCTGCATGTTTTGGTGAGCTTCCATACATGCAGATATTTGATAAATACTTTAGGAGACAACAAAGCATGGCTAGAAAGACTCAGGAATGCTTGCTCCCCCAGAAAACAAATCAGTTGAATACAAATCACTCCTAACAGAGGCCTTTGAACCGATGTATGAAAAGAAAAGATTTGTATATTGAGAGTTATTACCAATTTATGGCATGTAAGAGCGCTATCGAAGGACAAATGACCATCTGAACTATGATTGCAAACCTGCACACCATCAAACTTCTTTCATTTGCTTTCTCACTCAAAAGGACTCAGTGATGCATTGAACACTACCAGCACAGCAGTAACGGATGAATATTACAAAGAAATACCAGATTTGTGCCTATTACATGAAAGTATAGTGGGAGCCCTAAGGACAAAAGCACAAAACCTAGTCTGCACATATCTGTGATGTTCTAATAATAGGATTGCAATTACTTTTACTTAAATTAAATTTAAAAAAAGAGTCACTTAACAGATGAATGACTTCATTTAATCCTGCAATATTTAACACATATTCCTAAGTTTGGACATTACCTTAATGATAATATTGCTATTGTGCTTCTTTAAAGAAGATACTTGTGTTACAAATAACACAGTTTCACAACAGTGAATCTCCATAATTAAAATACCAGCAGCAACATGCATATTATTAAAGACAATGGTAACAACAGAAAGCCCATGCGTGAAAAAGCTATTCTGGTCCCATCTGAAAGTGAGAAACATACATCTCTCTCTACTGAAGATTTACTAGAAAGACTGTGAACAGTAAGAATTGAAAAAATATGAAAAAAAAGAAGATCCAGAAGGAGATACAAGAAGCATTGCTTCAGATAATAAAATGCAACTGGATAATTGTGGTTTATATCATAATAGTGGTTGCTCATCAGAGTGTGATTACTGCAGTATCAATCACACTAAGAGTAAAAAAGCTGGTGTAGGTAATAATCAGTAAAACATGTACTCACAAAATAGTGAAATATATTCCTCTTGAGTACCTCTTTCATTTGCAATTTAAAACAATTTTACTATCCACCAAAGAAAAACAATTTGCAATGGAAATCCATCTGAATACTTCACAGGTATTGAAATCCATTTTACTTCTTGTTAAGAAAACATACATAGATTCCAGAGTAAAGGTGTAGTGTACCTAGCAATTATCAATCCAGTCTTCCTTTGAAGATATCAATGACTTCCATCCAAAATATAACTATTCCAGACTCCCCTAGCTAATCTTTTTTAAATTATGAATTCTAAGCTACTTGTATTCAAAATACTTTGAATATAAACCTTATATATCTTCTATAGCTGGGATTACTAGACTCTAGAAGATACCAGAGGCTTCTGGAATACATGTTTTATTATTTTTCTCTGAATTCTCAACATTCAAGGAAAGTTTTGTTGAAATTCAACCCTATTTTTCAATAATGTTTTACTTAGCTGTTGCTATATCCTTCCTCTATACAACAGTGATTAAGACTTATGAAAGAAATTCTAAACTTTCAAAACCCTCACTGCTAAAAGAAAGATACAACAAGGAAACAAGTTGAATAGTTGGAAGATAATGCTTGGCACTAGAAATCTACAATTCGTTTCCACAGACTATCATTGACTTATTGTGGGATCCTAAAGTTCCAAACTTCACTACATGAGTTAGTTTAAAATAGTATGCTTGAGTTATTATACTTTAGTTTAGTTTGACTAAGAACACGGCAAAATAACATTTAAAGTTCAGAATATGGTAGGAGTAGCAAGTCATAATGACTGGTTTAGTAGATGACAAAATGCAAAAGAATCAGTTGCATCCTCAACACATTACTAGATCAAAACACCAACACACCTGAGCTTCAAGATATCTGTACTTGCCAAAAGAACGAGGTTAAGGCAAAGAAAAGAACTAGATTTTGAAGTAAGAGCACAGTGAAGAAAACCCTGGATCACTCTCCTTCACAAAATCCAAACACCCAAGAGAAATGCTTGAATATACAAACTGTTGAAGAGGAAAATAATCTTATTAAACAAGTGTGCTAGATATGATTAAGAAATGTCATTGATCTAGTCAGAATTTTTTTTGGAGGTGGAATAATTTTTTTCAAAGCTGATAAATCATTTACAGGGGTAAATGTAGTATGCAAGACTGACATTTATTTAATGCATTATAATATTTGTGCTTGGATGATGATAAACAAGACAATATGCATATAGAAAAAACCAAGGCTGGGTGTTTTTGTCATTTGGAAAGTATTTATGTTATAATTTTGGTAATTCATAGCAGCTAATAAGGGAGTTAAAGTCATGAAGGAAAAATCAAATCTAAAAATGAATATGTACTGTATATACCTAGTGTTAGAGTGACACAGCACTTGAGGTGATGAGGTTGGTATTTAACAAGGATGGGTTTCAATGGGAATAATTATCTAAATGCAAATAATCAATTAGATGGTTGATTATCTGGTTTAGATGGTTGATTAACAGGTCTGCAGCTCTTAGTCCCACTGTCCTCCAGTTATTACTGCAGAATAAGCAACCCCATGTCATTCTTCCAGCAGAAACCAGATTATTAAATTGTTAAAAATTGATGTATATGTCTCTCCTGGTTTAAAACATCGGATTTCATACTTTCTGATTTCTCAAGGAAATTAAATAATGTAGATAACTCCAATTTCAATTTTACTTTTCACTTACAATTTCATTACAACATAACATTTAGACAATATAATACCTAGTATATAGTATTTACTTTCAGAAGTTTTCACAGGATGCCAAAGAAATGGATGAAAAACTTTAGTTTAATGGTATCCATAGTTTGTCTTACCCTAGTATTTCTGAATGCAGTTGCAAGCACTTATATGAATATGTTCATTCTATGATAATACAAAAGAATAGAAACATATGGCTGAAAAGCAAGTCAATAGATCAAAGCTGTCTGCCCAACCCATTTGTACAGTCCTGCCATGATGGCATTCTCAATGCCTTATGAGTCAATCTATTAGCAAGTACAGCTCTGCTTAGCGTTGGAAGTTGCAGCGTAAGCCATGTAATTCATCACAGGAAGAAAGAAGAAACTGCCTGCTTTTTGTGTAGCTTTTCTAAAATTGAAACATTATTATTTTCTTCAGGCTTCACCCTGTATTTCCTTGCAAGTTCATGCTATTGTCAAAGAAGCCAAAGCCCTCTTTGGTGACAATGCTTTTGCATACGAGCACTGTAGGACACATATTTCCTGCATGACCAGGAGGATTGAAACAGCTAGCACATTACAACAGCTCTGACCCGCTCAGCCTTTCTCTGAGAGCCTTGTAGTCATTTTGATCTGCTTAGAGACACACTGAAATCAGTCATGCCCGCATGAATGAGCAGTACCAGTTAATTGTTATTTGGCTAGATAGCTTTGGCAACATCCCTCAGATGTAAGCTCCTGGGAGACAGAAGGCTTCCCACAGTGTTGTGGGACTGTTAGGTCCAGTCACTAGACCAAATTTTTCATCACACATACGAGTGAGTCACTCATGACCAACACATCTCTTCCTCATGGGAAGGGTAATCATTAATCTCACAGCTTTTCCAGCCTGCCAGGTTTTCATTTTATTTTTTCTCCACTGTCATTAGGCTTGAAACTTCAGTTACTGTGGGCAGCATTGTAATGCATCACTGCCTGAGAAGGAACCGTTTCCCTATGAAGAAGACCTCCAAGTAGAAACCTCTTGTTAGCCGGGTTTTCCTCATTCACAGTAGGTGCTATTGTGGATCTTCCTGACTTGCCAGTCATCTTACCCACACTCTCCAATTCCAGATTTCACTCAGTTTGAAAGCTTTCTCATGTAATTTCTCTACCTACTTCTTAAGAGATTTCACTAGCAGGTATGCTCCAATTGAGGCATCCTCCTCCCTCCTCAGCCTTCTTTAGGAAGGGAACTGCAAACCGTAACTCCTATAAATTCAGTTTAAGATTTGGATTGAGACATCTATAGCTTTGGTTCCCATTGAAGTTTCCACTTGCACCATTAGCAGGTGCTGAAAGAAAAATACCTTATAACAGAATTTATATTCTCATCATTAGTTTGCTCTGTATATGGCATACTTGTTGAAGCTCATTACTTTCCTCATTTTTCTTCCCCCTAAAAGTCTTATTCACAGCTTTTCAGGTGCTTCTTTACTCAGTCACGTGGCTCCTTGCCTTTTAGGTCCCTCTTGCCAACCTGGTCTTTTCACGCTGACTTGGCTGAAACAGAATGAGAGGCAGTTTTTGAAGACTGCAGCTAAACCTATTCTTGTTCCTATGCTCTCAGTCTATCAGCAGGCTTCTGACCTTGCCCATGAGGAGTTCACAGTTCGCCGAGGTTTGCGTTATTTCAGGACTCCTCACTTTCACAGAGATAACAACATTTGCAGTTCACACTCTGGCATTTAATAAGACAAAGAGGGTAGTAAAATGGCAGAAGATATAGGGAATTTTCACAATTATATATAACACATGAGACAATTAACCCTCTTGACAGAACCTAATGCCCCGTAGAAATGTAGCCGGTGATTTTTAAAATACATTTAATACTTATACCATAGCATATTGGTCTAAATGAATTCCAGCTGCCAACGTTCAATAAATTGGCCAGTTGCCAGTGGCATAGACAAATATCTTTACCTGAGGCAATGAAGCTAAAGAGCCTTTCTGTAGTTTTTATAGGTATTATATCTTCCACCACCCGACCACCAACCCAAGGTTATTTACTTTAGTTTGAGTGAATTAAAAATGAAATTATAGGAGCACCTAGTCTTTGTTGTATTGTGTCACATTTCACTTTTTCTGTCTAAAAGAATGACACACTTTTATCCTCTTGGAGCTCTCAGGAACAGCAATATTTATGAGACCATTTAGCTGGCAGCACCAGATAACAAACTACCTGTGAGTAAGCTAAAAAAATCACCTGGTATTATAGACTCATAGAATCATAGAATCATTAAGGTTGGAAAAGACCTCTAAGATCATCCATTAACCCAGCACCACCATGCCCACTAAATCATGTCTCTAAGCGCCACATCTACACGTCTTTTAAATACTTCCAGAGATGGTGACTCAACCACTTCCCTGGGCAGCCTGTTCCAAGACTTGACAACCCTTTTGGTGAAGAAATTTTTCCTAATGTTCAATCTAAACCTCCCCTGGTGCAACTTGAGGCCATTTTCTCCCATCCTATCGCTAGTTAGGTAGTTTTAGGTAGTTGTAGAGCACGATGAGGT
>NW_009199410.1:0-31108 GCF_000690835.1 Fulmarus glacialis | reverse complement strand
TATATATATGAAACCCTATACCCATCAGCAAGAGGGTATACCACATCTTTGTGATGATTAATGACTCTGGTAAACTTGGCGTTGGGTGGTGGCACAACAAAATTGTATGAATATCTTCAGTCAGGAGGCACACTACGTTTAGCCTCATTTATCATCATTAGCTTAAACAATTTCAACATTATAATAAAGGCAATGGAATCGATTTTAGTTGTTTGTTTATTTCAGAGAAAATATTTTCCATTTGTCATCATATCTACTTTGCACTTGACCTTTTAATCAAAACTTTAACAATCTTTTCTTTTCATCCTATGATTATTCACTGATTACTTTTGCTCATGGTTTACGTGTTGCCCAAGTGCTGAGTAACCAACAACCAGAAGGATGACTCATTAGCACGATCCACAGCTATTATGCTGTTCTAGGAGATGACTGAAAAAAATGATTCAGGACTGACTACCTTCTTGCACCTTCTCTCAGTCTGTGGAGCTGCAAATCATAATCAGAGTGATAGGACAGAAACTGCAGTTTTCTACTGCCTGAGGAACTGATGAGGGAGTGCCTGAGCCCATGTCAGAGATAATTAATATTGCAGTTGTGCTTTAAAAACTTTCTTCTTACTGTGTTAGTTGCAGCAGTTAAGCTGTATGAAAACTCAGAATCTGTCCAGAAATATAAAAAGCCTTCTTCAGGAAAAAAGAAAAAAACCCCAAAACTCATTATCAAATACAGGGCAAGTTATCTGTTATGCAGCTATCATTAAGAAGAATGAATCAGGACAAATATATTAAAAAAAGCACCTATAGTACAGAATAAATCTTACATAAGCTGTACTTCAATACAGAGTGTAAAGTCATAAAAAAAAGTTTTCCAATAAGTATTTTGCAAAAAGAAGTAACTAACTCCCTTGATATAACTGATCAGTGTTGACCTGCAACGCCTCCTTACTAGGTCAAACCTGAAAATCAGACTTCTTCTGATTAAGTAAAGATTTTTTTCTAACTGAAAGGAAAAAAAAAAAGAAAAAAAGTATCTCTGTAAAGTTTTTTAAAAGTTTGCCCAAAGGAGCCTTTCAAAGACTGGATTGGAAAGAAACATGGTCCACTATAAACAGAGATAGTTACAGAAGCACCATAGGCAATGCAATCTTGCCCTTACTCAATACACATAGAGAATATTGATAGTGGAACTCAATTATGAATGACAGAGAAAAGTACTGAAAATTAATCTGAATATAATGAAGGCCATTGATCATTGTCACCAACGCTGAAAAGCCAAAAAAAAAACCCCAAACCCCAGCTCAGCATATTTAGGGAGATAATTGAAAAGTAGAATAATAAATCTGCTTTAATAGCCATTTGGGTCAAATAGAAATCAGACAATAGAAGTCAGGTAGAAAAGAATCAGTCTAACCACAAATGGATTTGCAAATATGAAAGTTAACATGAGAGTATTCTTCTCCAAGTCTTATAAATAATGGGACCTACAGTTAGGACATCCATCAGGTAACATATGGTTCAGAAAAGGGATGCAGAATTTGAAGAAGCCATATCTATACTGTGTAATAAAACAGAGTTTGAAAATGAGCAGACAGGAAACAAAGCAATTAAATTCAAAAATTTTAAAAAGGGAAAATAGCACAACTTTCCTCTAGAAGAAAATACAGTATATATGGTTTCCAGCTTCTGAATAGTACAATTCAGCAGTATTGCTTGAAGCTTGTAACTGGAAAATTAATCTATCAGTCAGTGACATTGATGCTGAACAGAGGTGTTCAGATACAACTTGTATTGATATTGAATTGAGGGATAGAGGAGCACAGAGAATTTTAACTGAAACTCTTGCTAAAGGAATTTTATCTACACCTCAATTTCACTAGAATAGGAAAGTTAATGTGTATTTTGTGTCCTCAGCCTGAATGAAAAAATGAAGGATCCATTATTGGGCTTGGATAAAGGAAAATTTCTTAGCTAGTCCTGCTGATTTTTTATTCTTATTTGCACAAAGCTGTTTTCATCAAACTTATTTTTGTTATCCTGAATTACTTATAAATAAAAATGCTGAATCATAAAACTGTGGTAACAGATCTTTATATCAATGTGAAGCAGATTCACATATACCATCTAAAAGATATAACTTTTTGATACCTTTTTAAAGGTATTACTATCAAAGGGTAGAATTTCCTCACATTTTAAAACTATTGATGTACTTGGAATAAAATGGTCAACAGAGCCTTAAGAGGCAAGAATGTAACTCCTAAGTTCACACAAACTATTTCTTAAAATGTAGCTTAAGAACTTTAGGAAGTATTTAACTTTCCTTCTCCATATTCTGAAAGAAAATTACTGATTTAAATGGTACTAATTTTAAGGGCAAGATTAGTCTTAAATGGATTTGATTACAGTGATTGGAATTTATCCTTTAGCTTACCAGTCCTCTGAGAGACACAGGTTTGACTTTGCAAATCAAGAGATATCTTTGCTAATACAAATATTGCTGAAATGCACCAGAGACCTGGCCTTTAGTTTCATTCCTCTGCAAAACATGTTGAACAGGTCTTTTAATAATCACCTCAGGAAAATATCATTAGCTCTCCCTCTTTTTTTTATTTGTTTAGTTCCACACCTTAGTACAACTGGCCTTTTTTTAATCCCACTATCCCCTTAGAATTCAGGAAGGAAGGATCATTAACCTATGAGTATTTTCTATTTTCAAAAAAAAAAACAAACAAACAAACAAAAAAAAAAACAACAAAAAAAAGCCAAATTCTCAACTGAACATAAAGACAAACAAAAGGAGAACTTCTCTGAAATTACGTTTAATCTATGGGATAGGGCTGTCTAAATGCAAATGAATCCACAAATCTCTTTGCAGATCCATGGGAAATTTGGTAATTCCAAAACAAGAGCTAATAACCCAATCTCTGTGAAGGAAAAGCCATCCTGTGAGGACTGTTTTTAAAGTGGTCAATATCAGGGAAATTTTAAGTAAAAAAAAGAAGTATTATAAAATATACTGGTAGTTATAGTACAGCAAGATGTAAGTGATAAAACCATAAGTAGTCCTATAAAATACTCACAGAAATACCTATAAATAAGTTCTCCATACCAAATTCCCAAGCATTCTACTGCAGAACAATGTATATTTCCTCCCCTGCTCTCCAGCCTCCCTTCCACAAATGGGTATCAGACCACTGCAGCAGCATTGAACTTCAAAGAAGAGAAAAGGAAATGAAAATGAGTTGCCAAAGAGGATTCAAAGAATCAACAGCAGAGAAAAAGGAACACGACCTAGATTTGACACATTTCAGTTCACTCTGTGACACTGCCTGCTCCCAAACTGTTATAAGAATAATCTTCTGAAACCCTTTATTGAAACTAATATTCATGTGCTTCCAGTAGTTCAAAAATTACAGGAACCAAAGAAGACAATTTCCTAATTTTTGTCACTTCTGAAAATAACCTTAAAACATTTTTTACATAAATAATACGTAACTCCTATAGCATATACATCAGCTCGAAGATGGTTAAAAGAGAGTGTGGAGTGCAACCAGCTGGTCCCAGTCTACCCTTTCACCTGGCATGAAGAGTGCGCATTAGCCATGAGACTTAATCAACTTCAGTTTACGGATTTTCAAATACCAGATACTCTCCTTTCTCTATTCCAGGAGAAATATACACAATTCACTTGAAAAAGGAAAACTCATCTGAACTGTTTGTTTCTTTGAAAAGGGCAGCTTTCAGAGGAACAAAACCTTCAAAGGAGCTCTTTCCATAAATTTAGCATCTCACAGAGACAATGAATGGATGGAGAATTCCACTTGTCAAATTATTTTTTCATGGCTGCTATGTGAGATTGCAGCAGGCAGAGTTGATAAACAGCCAGACCGGAAACCTGCAATACTTTTACCACTCTTTTTGGGAAGCTATTCGTGCCCAAAATGCAGTCAGTCCAGACAACTGCAAAAATAGACTCCCCAGCTCTCCTGAAGCTGCCCCCCTGCTGAGCCACGGAGACTACATCCTTCTTCAGAATTATCCTACTCCTTTTCTCCTCATTGAAGTAGCAGAATTTGCTGAAACCACTATGACAAAGAACTCAATCACCCTTTGTCATATTTATTCTCCTATTGCACTCAAACCTTCTGATAGGGTTGTAGGATAAGATTGCAAAATGAATGTGCATTTTGACACTGGAAAGTGTTTTTGACTTTTCCATTGTCCTCTAAATCTTCTTATTTTTCATGCTGTTAATCACCTTGTTTTTGCTTCATGGAACGGAAGCTCACTTACTTCTAACTCTATCACCGTTGAGCAAAGTCTTGGTGTAGAAGGCTGAACTTGATTATTTGCTCATTTTGTATGAACATCAGCTGAAATGCCAGGGCTTGATTCCAGCCTCACTTCTACTTGTTCTACAGCATGACAATGAAATTGCCTTCATTACTTCTATGCTGTGCCAATGAGATCAGAAAGAAAGTTCAGAACGCATCGTCCTACGCAGGACTCGAATTTATTCCTCTAGATTACTGGGAAACTGGGAAACTTACTTTGTCACGAGCTCATACCTATATGGATGGTGTATATGGAACCCTGCCTAGCTGTACTAGATGTCTTTCCCTCACACTTGCAGACTCAAGTCTTATCTAGTTGGAGTTTATGGCAGGTAAAATACCCTATTGGACCAAATGTTCAATCTCATTGTTAGTTCAGGCAGAGATTATAGCCACACTGTTCACATTGGGATGGCTAATGTCGATCAGCGCTTTCATTATAAACCCTGTTCTAAAAACTCATTCCAAGATGAAACATGATTGGCATATCAGTTCAATACTTGAAAGTCTTTTATAAAAAAGTTGAAAACAGTTTGACTATTTTTAAACTGTAAGAAAAAGAAAAGCAAAAGAAAACCAAAACTAAATTCTCATTGTTGTCTATACGTAGAGCATAAAATATTTTTTCTCCTTGAAGCTGGCAATCATTTCACTTAGACTGTTCACTAGATTCACTCTAAGTCTTTATGTATGGAAAGAAAATTTGCAAATTAGGAAGAGGACACAGGTATCATTGCAAAGGAAGGGGAAAGCTGAACTCGTTCTCCTCCACTAGAAGAGCTTGATGTACTAGTGGCGTGAGATAAAAGTGATGGACTAATATCTCAGTCTTTCTTTTGAGTTTCCTGGGTGGTGAATCTCTTCTGTGACATGAATCAGGTGTTTGCATTTCAGGCAACCATTCTGAGTGATACAGAATATATTAGTGCCATCAGCATTTCAGGTTGAGTTGATTAGCGTGCAACTCAGACAGAAGTGACCTGGTACACTGCAACCATCACAGCAGGACTTCCGATTCCAGTATTGCTTTCAGGAGGCAGACAACTTAAAACTGTTCAGCCAGAAGTCTTGGCAGACTCTCAGTTTCATTCAGCCAGGCTTACTGAGGAACCTTCTAGATCAATATAATCAAAGAGAACATGCACGGGAGGCTCTCTTCTAATTCCAGTCTGCAAGAAAACCACAGTTAGAGTTACTGGCATTTGCTTTAAAGCATGTTTTGAGACACATTTCTCTGTTGTTGACAAAAGATCAAACTGTTCCACCTAAAGAACACCTTAAGAAAGCAGCCTATTTATGCTTTTGATAGTAACCTTTGCCCAAGCAGGGTGGCAGGACTATCTTTCCCTGGCAGGTGAAGCCCTATTGAGGAAACTGATTGACAGATGCTATATTACCAGAGCAAGGTAAACTCTTGACATGGCTGGCTCATGTTCTTCCTTGGCACTTGCTGTATAAAAAATACAATAAAATAAAAAATCACTGTACTGTTTATCACAGATGCCTAGAAAACCTTTCAAATCAGAGGAAGAGCTTCCAGCTTCAGCAAACAGCATGTTCTCTGCAGCCAAGGCATCCAAGCTGTTGATAGAGAACACACTTCTCATAAAAAGCTTTCAGAGGCTTGTTAGTTTAGAGGCTGCAAATGTAATCCAGTTTCAAACGTGCACAAAATCACAAGGTTTTGAAATTAACTGAGGCAGCAGCTTTCTGGCTGACAAATGGCCTATTGGTGGGTGAGAGAGAATTCACAGTCATGGAGCTCACTAGGATCTCTTCTTTGGTCACCCCTGCCTGGCCCTTGGAGCATTTTCTGTTACAGCAAGTGTTCTAGTACCTCAAATCTCAGCTTTCCTCTTTCTGCTACAAGAAATGAGTCAGGATTCTTTTTTTTCATTAGTTGTCATCTATTCTCTCTGCATTACTGCCAACAGCAGGGACGTGCAACGGCCCTAATGAATCTTGCAGGTTCCGTTGAAAAAGAGCCAACTCTTTTAGCTACTTCATCTTGATACAAGTTGCATCAATTAGCTCACAGACAGGTGAACATATCACTAGAAAATCTGACCTAGCAACTTCTTGCAGGATGGATTACTAGTGAGATAAACTGAGACAAAACTTTGTTTTGCCAGGTTTTAAAAGAAAAATAAATAGACTATGCACAAAGAAACCTCCTTAAGCAATAGGAAAAAGAAAAACTGCCAGTGAAATGGACAAAGTCATGCTGCAAACGTGCAGTCAGACCTCCAGTGGTAAGAAAGAATTGAAATTTGTCCTCAGAACCTTAAACAGAGGGCAGAGGAGTGCCCTTGGCACTGCTCCGTATGCACACGGGAGTGCTCTGACTGCATCTTCAGAAAGCAGGCTGGTATGAATTGCAGTATAGCAAGTAATTTTAGAAGGAAATAAAAATTTAAATTTAAGTTTATCAATACCCATGCCATTCCCTACAGATAGATATGGTGACAAAAGCTATTTTTCAGAATGCATTTATTATACAAAGAGTTGAGATTTGTGACAAGATGCTATTGTTGTTCTCAAAGATCCTGCCTGCCCTGAGGACTGCCTGATCTCTGTGGAGTGGCTCCACGTGCACAGACTTGGGAGAGGAGTTCGCAGAAGATCAGGAGGACAGTTACTTCTTTGTTGTTTCTAACTGAAAGTGGCCATTATGAGCACTGGAAGCAAAATTGTCTTCCCTACATTCCTAGTACTGGTTTCTCAGCTAGTATAGAAGAGAATGAGTGAAAAGCTTACCATGCTCAAGTGAGAAGGCATGGAAGAAGGACAAATAAGGAAAGAAGCAAAGGGAGAATAATAAACAGGAACTGACAGAGATTGCCAGCAAGCGGGGCAGAAGGGAGCAATTGGAACGGAAACCTCTGCCAGAAGCAGGAATTGAATCGCGGTCAGGCAACAGCTTGGCAATTTAGCAGCAGAAGTGCATTCCTCATCCCTCTCTAGTGCCAGATCTGCAGAGAGGATGACTTCACGCCGCAGGTTTCCCTGTGCACTCAAATGGCTTACATCTGTGCTACTGACCTGAGAGTGCTGATTGTAAGGTAGTGTACTAAAATGTTGAGCACTGCCGAAATGCCTGCTCTCCTTTGCATAATCCAATACCAAAGGACTGCGAGATTCCCACTGATGTCCAACTTCAATTACCCTATGATCCTATGATCATAATGAGACCAACATTTTGGTACAGGACGATGCATAGGTTGATTCTGGAATTTCCAGCTGTCTCATTTTCCTTCAGCTAAAAGAGTATGCTTATGGTTGGCTGCACTTTCCTTAAACCATCCAAAAAGGTGACAGGGAAGGGTTACAGACAAAGAGATCTTAATTCAGTTGCCTAGCTGTAAGTGTCTGACTGCCATTTGAGAGGCAGTCAGATGCCTAACCTTAGCCAACAGAAGTAATCCCAGAGACTGCTAGGGTCCAAGACTGTGTTAAAACCTCTGATAAGCATTTCACAATCAGTACACACCAAATAGTCATGTATAGAGAAGAACCACTGTGACTCAAATGATTAAAAAAAAACAACCAGCAGCAACAAGACTGAAGTAATTTTGTGACTATTTTTGCCAAAATGCCAACATGTAACCAGCCTAATCTTCTGAGATAGCAACCAGAGCCTTGCACTAACGACGTGCATTTCACACTCAGGTTTTGTATTTTGTATGTAACAGTATGTAATACACTGCATTTTTATTCTACAACCTTAAAGAATTTCACACACATTAACTAATTACTCCTGACAAGACTCCTCTAAGGTAGGTATGAATGTATAATAGCATTTTATAGGTGGGGAATCTGAGGCCGAAGAAGATATTCCTGTCTCACACTGCTGTAAGCCCATTAAAAAATAAATCTCTATTAACTAAGGGAGTTCCAGGCTCAGGCTAAATCAATTGCAAAGTTCAGAGCTGGACATTTTGTTCTTTTCACTGATATCTGTGCTCACTCTAAAATAACACAGTAACTTCCCCTCGTTGATGTGTGAAAGCTTTCAGTGAGGGTGCCTTCCTTTCCTGAGTAGTTGCTTGAAACCTGACACAATATAAGCCCTTGTGGTAACCAGGGCTTTGGGGTTAATGTCGTAAAAAGATGGCAAACACTTTTCAACTAGGTACGGTCAAAAATTTTTTGATGGATGTGCCTCCTCCGGCAGAGACACTGCTGAGGGACGTGACGTCTCTACCAGAACCGCTGGCAGGGAGCAGGCAGGGAAGACCTGGGTGTCCCTCTGGGGTGCCCCGATTCCCGACCAGGGAAGCAGGGGATTCCCTGGCTCTCAACCCTCTCCCCACCAGCTCCTCGCTTAGCAAGCTGCTGGGCTCCACAGACTTCTGAAGAAGACATCTTTTGTCTGCTTTGCTCCCCAGGCAAGGGAGAGTATATAATATACTCTAATATACTCTATATAATATACTCACTAGCAGCTCCAGAGGAGAGTATATAATATATGAAGGTCCAGGGAATAAATATAGAGCCATTGCTTATGGAGCTACACAAGGCATTCCCCTTTGGTTCGCATGTAAATCCCCTTCCACTCCAAATTTCCTTACCTAAGAATTAAAAAAAAAAGTAAAAAATAAATTGTTTCATACCAGTTCAGGACTTTTTTTTTATATATATACTTTTAAGAGTAAAGGGAAATGACTGTTTTCATCAACAATCAATTCAGAAAAATCCCATACTTCTTAATTTATAACATCTAGAATTGTATTTAAGACTCCTAACACTTCAAAGACATCGCTTACTAAGCTTACTGACACCCAAATTTTGGATCAGGCAAACTACTAATACTGAAAAATGAAGGAGTTGAGAATACTTAGGGGAGCAAAATGGAAATAAAAAACAATTTCTTATTTCATAAGGGAAAGTCTCAATTTTACTTTTCTAATAACTGTCAACAGTCTGTATCCAGCTATGTGGATAATTGTTCATGCACACGTACACTAACGCAGTTAAACTTGATGAGGATTTTCTGGGCAGAATTTTTCCTACTTGGTCTTATAACTCAAGAGACTTCTAATCTATCACCCTAAAACAACTGCAGTTTCTGTGCTTCAAAATTGGTATTAAAAAAGAAAGAATAAAAATTCTAAAAATTATTCTAAAATACACTTGCCTGGAAAATAGCAGTAAGCTTGAATTTGAGCAGGAGCAGGGAGGGGCGGGCAGGGGAGATGGGTCAAACAAACTGTGTAACAACACAGTTCACTGTGTAACAACAACTGAAAAACAGGAGTGGATTTTTAACTTAGTTTGTGTGCATTAACAGAACATAAAATAGACACCTTTCCCTGCAGCCCGCATGTCTCTGCAACAGGTGTTGTTCACATTCCGGGCAGGCAGCTGGGTAACAGAAATGGCTGAAACGCCATGCTGAGAAAATATCTCAGGGCCTGTAAATAGTGTGATGATTTTTTTTTTCTTTTTTTCTTTTAGCTTTTTTGAAAGATGGCATGTTTTAGGTAAATGAAATCTCCCTGGTAAATAATTTCTGCAAAAACAAGGTATGTGTAAAATGGTCACTGTGTACATTCACTTTTCTTGCTTGTATTTTGCAAAGCATGGAATGAAAGGCTTATTTACTCATGATTCACCCTTCTGGAGTCAAAATGCAAGTCAACTGCTGCCTGACTTCTGTTCAGGAATACAAAGATACAAAAAGGTAAATAAATCTTTAAATATTAAAGGGAATAAACCCACATAGCATACGCATGCCACATCATCGCTGATCTGATGTGGCACTTCTGCAATTTAATACAATGCATCGAGAAACAATACACAATACAGCATATGACATAAACAACCAATTTTAGCAGATGTTCTCTTTGCTACATTCAAGCCTTTTACTGTGCCCCGAGATATTTATGGAAGACTCAATTCCACTGTAATCCTGGGTAAGAGGTGATACATAGCACTAGGATGTGCAGCACCATAAAAACAGCTCTGCAAGCTGACTAAATTCTGTGAAAAAGACCCACTGGAATAAACATTGTATATGGAAAAAAGGTGATAGATGTCAGTGAAAACTGCAAGAAATCTACTGTCTGCATACATCATTCCCTGTGGCTAAATCTATCACTTCCATTGGCACATAAAATGTCTATACTCTGGGGAAAAAGCAAAGCATTAGGCAGCTAGATCAGAAGGATGAAACATAGCTTCAAAGTAAGATGAGAGTAAAGCAAGCTTTATATGGTTGATTGAGAATGGATGGAGTAACAGATGCGTTGTGAAAGAATTCACAGCCTTTATTGAAAAGCAGTGTGTTGCTCTGAGACCTTTGCATACAGCCTATAAGGAATCCAATCCACACAACTCTGCGTGTCTATTTTTGTTTGAAAATAATAATGAGGCAAATGTTTTGCATATATCAGGATGACAAAGGAGGTGATATGAATGCAAGCTTTGTGGCCCGTTAGAAAATAAGGGCGGAGGAGTGAAGAATGATGATATATAAACTCAGTTAATAATGCCATGGTGAAATTTGGGGAAAAAAATAGAAATAACTGAAATTTGAGGTTTTTTCTAAATTAATAAATAATCTCTAACTAAATTTGTAGATGTGGTATTGCTTAAATTGATTTTGCTTAATGAAATTGTATTGGCTGTCCAAATGAGCAGGGGGCAGGGTTGTAGAACATCATGAGAAGAGACCCATAGTAGAGATTTAAATTCTCTTGCTCTCAGGATCTCTTCATTTGGTCCAGTTTCAAGCTATTATAGACTGAAACAAGGCTTGTGAGTGAGCCTCAAGCATGTTCTGTCTCCTCCTGTCCCTGTTTCCAGGTGAAGCAAGGCCAGGGCTCATGGGAGAACCAGGGCATGTTCCAAAGGATTCCTCAGTTTTAGAGAGACTGGGAACACAAGACAACATACATCTTCTGGAAAACTAAAAGGACAATATCAGCACATTTTAAAAATTGTATTAATGTCACCATTATTAATGTTTATTATTCCATTATTTGGAATAGGGCAGCTTATACAAAATCTCTCCTGGAAAGAAACACAGCAGTGTCTTGCTACATTTATACAATCACAATGATCTTGTATCCCAAAAAGTAGAAGGGGAAAAATAATAGAAAATTACTTGCACCATGAACCATTCAGGTCTCTTGGCTGTCATTATAACTATTGTATCCAAATGGATGTAGACAGCTTAATGCTTTGCTCTGATCGCTATCTTATTTCCCAAAGACATACTCAACACTAATGACTACCTGCATGACACAATGGAACTCATAATTACTTTTCATTTAACAAAAACCAGCAAATGTTAATGAGGAGTTTTGAGTATTTCCCATATCTCAATATACTGCTTTGGGACTCTTAATCAGTTTGTAAGCCTGTTTAGAGCAATAAAGATAAACCCAAAAACTGGTAAGAATTAGATACTCCTAGTGACCCCTAATTGTACAACTTCAAACAAAGCAGCAGGGAAATAAAAATAAACCCCAAAGAAATAAAACCCCACGATACGGTATACCAAATGACAGATTATTATAATGGAGCACACATGTGACAAGGCTACGGAGAACTTTTTCAAATGCTCAGAGAAAAAAAGTACATTGGTGAAGAGACTTGAAATTTTATTGAGTCAATGGAGACAGAGAGGAAGAAATATCTGAGAGGAAAAACCAAGATTGATAAAAAGAGATGAAGGAGTAAATTAATTTCATTTTAAGATAAGGAATAGTGCTATGAAGAAGGCAAATGAAATGACAGCTGAGAAAGGGCATACAGGAAACTGTATGCACAAATTGGAAATTATAAGTTTCAATAAGTTTTCCCAATTTCCTGACTTCAAAGAGGAAAGTGGTAAAGAATGTAGGTGGGTTAGAAACTAGAGTAAGAATAAAGACACAGTGATTTAGATGAGCTCAAAACCACTAAAGAGTTTTGAGAAATCAGTTGGAAATGACTGTAAATTATTACCTTGTGAAATCTCTTATCTGTGGAAAATTAGTGGTGGTCGTATACCAGCTTCTAGCAATAGTCAAAATATCTTCATGTTGGCAACCTTATAAGAAATGGCAAAAAACAAACAGCTGTGAAACAGTCTTAACTAGCTTCTTCTAAGAGGATTTGTTCTCAAGGTCAGCCAAGCAAATAATTTGTTCTGAATTACCCATCAGGCTTTGCATATTTTCTTATCCTTTTGAAATTTGTACAAACAAGTTATTTTGCAAACTATCTTTAAGAGTATTTGTTTGGTAACCCTCCTAATTCCTGAGCTATAGTGTATGACACTATAAATCTTCAACATTCAAGGCTTGAAAGGTGAGCATCATTGACCGATTTTATTTGTACACTTAGGATTATTCTTGCTGAGAAGACCATACTCTTAGAAGAGATTTGGAACAATTTCTGTATTAAATTAAAATGGCTTTTAACATCTTTATGCCTCAGTTTCCCATTAGTAAAATAGAAATATCTCCTTTCCTGTTTGTAAGAAAACATTTCTTTACGTTGCTCAGTGACACCGTGCAATATTCCACAGTGACATTCACCAGGTTAATTTACAGGTAAATGTATAATTTCTGCCAGCAATATCATTAGCCAAATATCTTTGGCTTAGGTAAAATACATAGAATTTAAAAATTAAAATAATTTATTAAATTCTTCGTAGAGGCCATATGTTAGAGGAATAGAGGGAAGAAGCTGGTTTGGTGGAAAAGAAAATGTAAGAAGTAAAAGACCCTAACTGTGCAGTTGTGCTGTCCTGGACCGGTTCTACAGGTGTAAAACAGAGTCTTAAATAAGATATGTTCTAGAAAATGTAAAGCCCCAAGTTCAATGTATTTAGTCTTCATAAAACCACTGAGCATAGTGCCATATGGCAAACTGATATGGAATAGAAAGACAGGAATTGCAAGATGGCTAAAGAACCTAAAGAAAAAACTTCAACATTTATATTCATAGGAGCTATAGCAGATTATCAGCAGAGTCCCTCAAACAGGATCTCAAGATCAGTTTAATCTACTATTTTCATTAACAACTTCGTCACAAAACATTGGAGTGGACTCCTAAAACCTGCTGAGGACAGTGAAGTTGGAGTAGAGGAGTAGAGATACCATCCAAAAAACCTAAATTACCTTGAAAGCAGAAGTAATCAAATGGGATGAAATTCACTATGCATTGTAAGTTCATAGGAGCTAAATCAAAATATCAGCCAGGAGTTCATCAACAGAGGATGACGGAGATCAGCATGTAAGACTCAGTTGCAGGATGCCTGTGAACTTCCCATGTGAAGCAGCAAAGTCAGCAGCCACAGCCACCGAGGTGGTGTCTACTAGTTAGCTGAACAGGAGCAGAGCCTGAGCTGCTGCGGTGTCCGTGCCCTTTAGCCTTGCACACCCGGTAGCTCAGGTTTGGCCTGTGAGAGCTAGCACCGGCTCTTGCAATGCCCAGGGAAATCTCTGCGGAGCAGTGCAGGCCAGGGTCTATTCCCGTAGGCAGTGTTGAGAAATTCATCCCATCCTAGAGGAGAAGAGTGAACGGACACAAGCTCTACCCTGGAAAGAGACTGGGTCTGGACTATTTAATTTCTCAGTAGAGACTTGGCCGTTATTTCCAGGAGTGACAGGGAAAGTTTGTCTCATTGCAGAAGGCACTGATGATAACTCCTCAGCTAAAGCATACAGACTTCTCGTTCCTCAGGTCTAGGAAAGAGGAACGCAAGCTGAGGCAGGTGCTGAGATGATTAGGAGGATGGAAAGTCCATCTTACAAAGGAAAACCAGAAGAACCCAACTTGTTCAGCCTACCCTTTCAAAGCCTGTGACCAGCTATAAACGCTTCTCTATGAATACCTGTGGGTAAATACAAAGAATGAGGCTAACTGACTGCAAAAGGCAATGTTGGCAAAAGAACAATTTGGTGTGAACTGGCTACTAATACATTTAGGCTGAAAATCAGAAGGAAGTTTTAAGCTGTCAGAAGAGCAAGGTTCAGTAACAGCTTTCTGAAATGCTTCCAGGGTGACAGAGGACCAGATTTCTGAGACTGCTGGTCTTGTGGATTCCTCTACCCTCGGATTCAGCCTCGAAGCCCAGGAATATTCAAATACAGCAAAGCTGTATGCTGCTTTCCAAATCATGGTTTACCAATGGCATCTTGGTAAAAGCAAGGAGGTGATGATTACTAAATCTCCAAAATGAGGACCTATAGTTCATGACTTTGTTTCTTGTTCACAGTGCAACTATTTGCTGCAAATACACTGATCATCTAAGCAAGACACAAACCTTCTCTGTGGCATCTCCAAAGCTGTGCAATGAACTCTCACGGGAATTAAAAAACACCCCCAGCCTTAACTACCTTCTGTTTCATTGCCCCAAATATGAAGCACACTTTTACAGAGACATTTACAGACATTTTCTTCAGTATTAAAAAAGTAACCTAAAATTTAGTATGTACATAAATCTTCCATGAAAGAATGAATCAAGGAAGAGACAGAAATATCATTTTATCATATTGCAGTACTGAAAGAGGCTTAGCATAACTGTGAATAGGTGGGTAAAGAAATCATGATAGAATAGTTGCATCTGACCTACTCTTTGTACTCCAAATAAAAATGAAAAACATGAAAGCAGGGTAGTTTTATTGGATGATCAAAAATGAGAGGTTCAGAGATATAATCAAATAATGTATCAGTAAATCTTCATATAAAAACTCAGGCAGGCTCTCTGCATAATTAGTATAGTCAGTGAGGAAATATTTCTTCTCTGTTTTCCTTCTGCATGGTTCCCTTAAATAAAAACAAAGAAGTAATTCAGAGATGACAATGAGTACTATGAGTTATGTTTTGTCAAATATACTCTGTTGTAGAGCATCTTTCTCAGTGAATGAATAAATAAATAAATCCTTAACAAGCAGGAAAAGAATACAGATTAAATCTGGCTACTTCATTTTAATTGAATTTACTATTATTTAGTGACTGTGTATGAAACAAGCGTACAAAAATGGCATAGAAGAAAAAAAGAAAGACATTTTTTGATTCTGGGGAAAAAAGGAGGAACAGGGGTGCTACCCTGCTCACCAATGACAGAAAGCTAAAAAACCAACAGTACCACAATTTTGACAAAAGCAAGGAAATTTCTTCTGTGATGCAATTTACCATGATTTGATAGAAATCAACACAGTTTTGAATGTGTACACCAGTTGAGAACTCTACCATTGATACCATAGTAGTGGCTAAACACAACTGTTTTTTTTCTGTTTACTTCCAGATTAGTAAGAATGAAGAAGTTCTCTCAGTAAGATATTTTACTGGGGAAGCAGTAACTGAAATAGCAAAGTTTTCATTCCAGAAAAAAATAGCATGGCTTGGTAGAGATTTCTTGACAAAGCTGCTCAGTATGTTTACAAAATAAATTAAAAATAACCTCAAGGTCATAAAAAAACTCAAACGAAGAATGAAATTCTGATCACTCATTATTTTCTTCCTATGAGTTAACTCATTATGCTGGTAAGGAAATCAAATGAAAATCAGAATTCTGCACTTTCAGCAGCTGAGATTGTTTTAAGAATATTATTTACTCACTTTGTGTGGGCAGGAATCACTGCGAATGGTGCAGAGCTACAGTCACAAAAAATTTGGGAAAGTTCTGATAATTTTTTAACTGAGCTTTAGACAAATTTTCAGCAAACAATGACTAATGGTTTTGTATGACATATAGACTTTCTCGCAAGACTGAGATGAAACACATTCAATAAGTAACATGCTTCACTTCATTATCTCATGACTGGGTTTCCTCAAGCACCCTCAGAGGGTGAAAAAGCTTAATCCTTTGACGGGACTTTGAAAAGTGCGTGCACACACAAACATATATACGTACCTACACACAAACACACCCCTACACATATAGTCCCTTACCTGGACACTGTGAAAACGGCACAGTCTTAGTTTTTATCCAGGTAGACTTTTGATACAAAACCTGTGTATTTCATGACCCTTACCTGAGTGTTAGTTATATTCTTCAAAAGGATGGAGCCAAATTTAAATTATTTTAGTCTAAATAAAGTTTTAAAGGAAAATATGTAAAATGTATTTTTATTGATACCTTAAGGTTACCTGAAGAGGGCTTTAATTCACTTAAAAAAGAGATATAACCATAGAGGTCTTTCTAAACCTAATAAAGCTGGAAGAGAATGGAAAAACCTTGAGGGAAATAACAGGACTAGATTAAACCTTGAAGAAAGACTGACTCCGAATTTCACATAAACTGCAATGTAAAAATATGTGTACTTCAGGCTTTTCTGGTCTTGCAGTTTACTCTAGATGAGATATGCTGCAAGCTCTAACTTGTATGAACATTATATTAAATCAGAGGGTTATGATACACACTTCAAATGGTATGAGTGTCGTATCTTGCAGACACAAATGCTACCCAAGCTTAATAATCAGCAGACCATAGAGAATTCTTGATTCTATAAATTTTAACAGGTATATAATTGTGTCATCTCTATAGGCATTTGAAGTCATGCTTTCATTTTAAACAATGTAAATCCCCAAAACATTATTATAACCTTATTATCTACTCTGCCTGTTTGTTTTCCATCACTTTCAGCACTGCAAGCTTCCCATTAATTCAAGCACAGAAGTGATAGCTTTTGAATGGTGATAAATACCCTTATGGTACTCTTCATGAAAATGGTATACCCAATTGTACTTTGCCTGCACATAATGAACTTCTTAATGATAATCATCTATTACTAATACAGAACTCTCCACTTGAATGAAACTTTATGAATATTAAGTGAGACAAATTCCCTACCTGGAAGAGTTGACTATTTAGAATAAGACAGACAATATCCCTTTCTTACAACCCAAAGAAGGAAAAGAAGAATCAGCTGAAAGAGTGCAGTTCAACCAATTAAGAATTAGCATTCCCCAGTCATGCTGCTTCCAGTATCTGTGTTTTTGAAGAGAAAAATATTCTCAAATCCTGTAGTGGTAATCCCTTATGTGAAAATTCTGATTAAGCAATAGTCAAGAATTCACAGAATTTTTATTTTGACCCTATTCCAATATTTTTCGTTGTTTACTGCAGGAATAGTCCCATTGATTTCAATGAAAATTCTCACTGGAGCAATCTGGAACTATCGTATTATTCACGGTAAGAGTACAAGAATCTCTTTTGTAATTATTTTCAATTCAGAAGCATTTGCAAACAGAACTTCAGCTGAATATGGAAAGGATTTTAAGTATTCTCTTAATAGATCACAGAAATAGTTTTTCACTTGGAGATGTCAGAACTATTTGTCCTTTGGGCTACTTGCTGCTCCAGATTTTGTAGGTGACCAGTCAACCACACATCATCAGGATATCATATAATCACAAAAGGCAGGAGAAGCGAGAAAGCAGAGGAGGTGAGAGCGATTATCTTTGTCAAAGGTAGCAGTGAAATCAAGAAGAATAAGCTAGAGACATGCACCTTAAATTGATCAAGGAGTAGTTCATTAGGAGCCTTGCTTCGTGCCACTTCTGAGGTAGAGAAAGGGCAGAAGGCAGACAAGAAAGACTCGAGGAGAGAGATGCAGGGGAAGTCTGTGCAGCACATGCGTTTGGGAGATAAAGGAAAGGAAACAAAAGGGGAAAAAAATAACCTGAGACTCAGGTGGGAGCTAGAAAAGTTTTGTTAACATAAGATACCACAAGGGCATGCTTTTAGGCAGTGCACAGTTACAAGCTGAGAGAAAGGAAAGAGCCTTCAAAATAGGCAGGAGAGGAGGAAATTGAAGGGACAGGTGAGATCCCCAGAATAGGATTCAAATGGAGCATCCAATTCTGACACTGTGCTGAGCAGTGGCAGATGGGAAGAGATAGGAGGGGAAAAAAAGAAAGGTTCAAAGATGGTTCTGTGCACTTCAAAATAGAAAGAGACATTCATATACATTTCCTACGGAGACATCAGTTTTATGACTTGGAAGGAAAGGAGAGCAATCTCTTGCTCTTTATCTGTTTGGGGTGTTTTATTATTCTAATGTGTAATTGTGCTGCCTCGGAAGGATGATGATAACCTGGAAAAGGATTTGGAAAGGTTTCTTTGAATGCATTGCCTGCTTGCTGACTAGAATCAGGGTCTTGTTCCCAACACCAGTTAGGAAATAAGCAAGAAAAGCTACTTAACACAGGCGAACAGCCTTTGTGCCCTTGAGATTCTGCAGCAGTGCAAACCCCAATAAACTGTAATTCCAGTGAAATACAGAAGTACGTTAATATTAAAAACAACAAAAGAGCATAGAAACCTGGAATTTAAAACACAACTGGCTGAATATTCTGCTTGTTTATAATAAAAAATTCTTTTGTTGGCTCCCTTGTTTCAGGAAAGTGAGACCTATTAACAATGGTCCCATTAGAAAAGTCCCTACTATGACAGGAAACCTGAAGTGACCGCCTTTCATCACAAATCAGAAGAAACTGATTTGTTTTCATGTCTACAGCTAGTGCAATTATATCCAAAGCAAGTAAGGATTTGGGACACACATATCAAAGGGTTTGGCTGTCACCAGGAACATGCTGAATATTTCCCAAAGCCCAGATCCTATCCATGACTTCCCACATGCAAGGTCAGAATTTACTGTTTAATGACAATTTTCTCTCTCTCAGAACAAGCTGCAAAAATATGTCTCTTTACCTTGTATTCCTCCCTGTGAGGAAGTTTTCTCACTCATATTTAGAAATTTTGTCAAGGGGGAAAGAAATGCAGATTGAAAAAAACCAAACAGCTTCACAACTTCGCAGTACTAAAACCAATCCAGAAATAGGAGACTTTTGATCAAATAATAAAAAGAATGTCCTACAATGCACAATCAGAACTAATTCCAAGTTTGATATTAACAAGTAACTGGCTTTATTTGCAACAACAATGCTTTATTCTAAAGAGATTATTGTGACAAAGACAGTCTTCATCTATAGTCTTATATTAAAAAAAGAAAGATTGAATTATGGTCTTTTAATCAATATCCTTATTGCTTTTAATTAAAATGGAATGAAGAGACGTGGGAACTCATTTAAATAACATCTCAATTAGGTATTAAGGATTCACATACAGTTCATATAGTGACACTTGTACTGTAGGCAAAGCTTTGCAGAAACAGTTGAAATAGTGGAGTCTGGGGCTTTTGAAGGCACCTAAGATGGAGCTTGGACCCTTTACTACAGAGAAAGCTTAAAAGGCAGCTTTGACTAGAAGTCAATTCATGGAAATGTAGACACTTTCACCAAAAGACTATGTGAAGAGAAGGATTCTTACCCAGTAGTAACTAGCTACTAGATGACACAATATGGAAGTCACTGGAGAACTTTCTAGGGGTCAGGCATAATTTCATCTCACTAACGGTTTTCCTGAATTGTTTCTATTTTGTATCAGAAACACTTGTGAAGTATTCAAAAAAAAACCATCCCTGCAAGACTGACTTAAGGCATGTATGAGTATCACCAGCCCCTGACAAGGACTTCTGTCTGCTGGACAAAGCAAAGGCACCGTGCAGCATGGCATGGATCCCTGGATCCATGGACATGGCCTGGATCCCTGGACAGCATGTAGTCGCTTTTGCTAAAGATATGTTGTACCGCTCCATCGGGCTTCCAGGGAAAGCTTGAGTTGCATCTGGGAAGAAGTCAAAAGACTCCTCCCTATGTAAATCTGTGCATGAGGCCAGCAAGGGTACCACAGTCAGCAGAGCCTGTGGTCCCAGGAGCTCTGTGCAGCCTGGGGAGCGGTAGTTCTCCCTTCTGAACCTCACAGTAAACGTCTGCCTACATCCACGTAATGTGTTCAGAGCTACGCACCTCCTGCTAAAGGACATCTATCAGCACCACCGCCGCAAACTTTTCTCATCAGGCAACCATCAGCACTCAAGCAACCTTTAGTGAAACAGAAAACAAATAACCTGTTAAGACAAAAATAGTTTAACGCTTATTTATAGACTGTCATTACCACTTCATGCCAGTGGGAAACACAATGAGCTTGCAGGCGAGATGCTGCCACCTGTCAAAACCAGGTCATATGAAAACCTTCATTTTATCATTGCTCCTTTGGAAGCATTAGCAAAACCTGAGACACTGGACTTTAATTTTGGATTCTTTTTTTTCTTTCCGTTCATTACACACTGGCAGAGGCCAGCTGAAAATGGGTGATATGAAACATTGAAATGTTTCAAGGGACGGGGAAACAACGTCCTCTACCAAATATTAACATGTGATCACAAACAGACATATTCGATGCGTTTTGTTTGACAGAATAGTAGTGGTGACAATGGTGAAATTCAGAAGTTAAAACAACTTCCAGGAAGTTTGAAAATAAGGTAGCACATATAAAATGTCATCCCACAAACATCTAGGCTATATGGTACCACAAACTGAGTACTTCCTTCCGATTGGAAGGCAGACTGAATGCAAAAGATGATAAGCAACAGTGACATGAAGGCTAACACCATGTCACAACAGAGGTACCTCAGCATAATGTGTCAAAATAAGGCATTTGTCCTTGGGAAAATAGAGTGGTCTAATTTTGTGTAAATATATTTATAGAATTTGAGGTATCTTTGCATACATTTATACACACTGGCATGCACACGAATTGACTTTAAATGCATGCACACTGCTGAATAAGTATACTACGTCTGTGAGCGCACCATACGATCTCAATCAAGCACTTCAAACAGCCCAGGGGGATGCGAACACCACTGGAAACCCGAGGAAGTCGCACGCTTTTCTTTCAGAATCCCTTGGAAAACACAGACCGTGGGCACGTTACATAAGAAATTCAAATCCACGTGCATCTAAAAAATCTGCTTTCGCCATCAACATTGCAGCTTTTCAGCAGAAGTCGTCGGAGAGGCCCTTGGTGGTGTGCGTGGCCCCTTCCGCGGGCTGGTGGAGGGATGCTCTCCTCTCCGGGGCTCGGCCAGCCTGGGTTCCGGCGGGCTCCTCGCCGCCCGGTCACACCTACCCGCATCAGGGCTCTGTCACAGCTATTTTGTTTCTGTGTCGCCTCCAGCTCTGAATACTTTTATCTCTGGATTTCTGGCTCTACAAGTGCCAAGATTAGATTTAAAGGGTAGTTAACAGGCTTTTTGTTAAAAGCGTTGCTATCACTTGTATTTATAGTTTAATCCATCAACAGATTCTTGTTTCTGCCTTCTCATTTTATAGTGAGCTTCTTTCTGGGGAAAAGAGATCACAGCTAGAGCAATGAGTTTTGTAAGGACACTCCAAAACAGCATTAGAGGAAAAAATCAAACCATCTCTGTGTTTCCTTATGCATGTTTCAGTAGCACTAGTTCACTGAGGCTCACAAAGCTTTCAGACATGAAAATAAAAGATTTTCTTACTGAAATCGTTGTCCCAGGATCTTCTTAAGGCTAGGAAATGGGAACACACATGGCTAAGCAAATCATTGTCCTGAAGAGCTCACTTCAAGTATGTGCTATGGGGCTACCCCCAACTGGGGTATTTTTCTGAGCTGCAGCCTGGAAGCCAAATTTGCAAAGAATATTTACGCTTTTAAGATGATTATAGGTGACTGTGCAGATTTATGAAAGGGTCTAATGGAGTTAGGTACCTTATTTCCCCTGATGTTCAACGGTTTTTAGGCACTTCACTCCTTATTAGATGTCACAATTTAATTTATCCTTCAGTTATAATTTCTTCCGAATACCAAAGTAAATCACTTTCTTCCAGTAATTCTTCTCATTAGATCTTGTTGCCTCAAATATGTTGCACATATCCAGTTTTTTAAAAAAATTTAAGAACACAAGAATTTTTATTTTTCACACATTTACCTATTCATATATTACATCTGCCTTTGCCATTTTCAGGTCCCCCATCCTTAAATAGAAATAAATAGAAAAGGTTTTTATATTCCTGGGGAAAAAATCCTAAAAACCTCATTCCCCTATAAAAAGGCAACCCCTGTGAAAACTAGAAGCAACACGTATACTTACTTATTTTTAAAAACTAATAAAAGACTCTGAGCATTGCTCCTCGATGAACTGTCTGATACAAACTGTCAGCTAAATATAAATCCATCATCATTTTATGCATCCACGCTATAGACTTTTCCCACAACCTTTGGGAAACGTACCTTCTTCCCGAACCCCTAAACAAATAAAACAGATTTTTACGAGGCAGCTGTAAAATGTTTGTGCTTGGTTAAAATCTTGTCATCCCTGAGAACGCAGAAAACACAGGAATTGCCATATCTGATCAGCTCAATGATCCATCTCACGCACTATCTCACCTCCAGCCCTTGCCAGCACCTGAAGGGAGCATAATGAAGCAGTTTTTAAAAGGGTGCTTGTTATCATGGTGCAGTGTGCCCGATACACCATTACCAAGGAAGCAAACAGACTCCTCATGTTATTCAGATTACAGACAGGAGAAGATACAGCCATTATTTAGAACCTGCAGAATTTCATGAGTTAAGAAAGGAGCTGGCAAAAAATTTGATTGAATGAAAGGGTGCAGATCCTTGGCTGTATAGAGATCAACTGAGTTCCAGTGAGCTGAGGATCTGCTCCAAATCATCAAACTTGGAAGCTTCAAAAGCAATTCTTCTTTTTCTTAATTAGTTTTTAAACATAGCCATCTAATAAACTAATAATATTTTAAGGTAAGTTCTTAAGTCAACTCTGATTTACTATTAGTCTCAGGAAGATCATGAAGCAGACAGAAACTTGTAGGGAGGAGTTCACATTAGGAGGTTGCAGCAATACATTGAGACTTCTTTTTTATAGAAAAATATCCTCAAAATATTTCTATGCTTTTTACTGAACATCCATTTTGCAATACAAGTAGGGCATCAGGTAGGGACACATTCAGATTTCATGCACGGCTTGACTATGAAGATTAAATTGTTACTCTGTAACAGTATTTTTTAAAACAACATAGCAAAAACATGCACATATTTAACAGCTTTTTATACTCTGACATGTGGCATGGATTTAAGCTTTCAGAATGGCAGAATTTGCCCAGAGCATGCATTTCTTGAGCCATAGAAGAAAATATTAAATAATCCAAAGATTGTTTAAGTAATTCCAAAAGCCCCAAAATCTTGCTAACTTTCCCTCGAGTCACCCTGGAGACTGCAACTTGCATGTGTTAAACTAGGCTAAAGCAGGGCTGAAAGTAGAAACCCTGCCCCTTCCTTTCCTCTTCTGTAGTCCCAATCCCCATGAAAAGGTAAAGAAAGAGAAGACATTTGAAGAGAAGAGCTGGAGCATCTTCCTGCCCATCTCTAGCTGTTGAATGGTCTCTAGACCCTTGACAGAAGATGAAATATGGACAGAGAACCTGAATTGCACCTCAGGCCTCTTCTATCAGGATGCGGAGATGTAAATACAGCTCAAAGCTATCCGCTTGATGGTCTTGATTAAAACTTAAATACCAAAAACATAAACAGTGAAACTAGTTATTCAAGCTTATGAAAGCTGGTGAAAACATTTTCAGAAGAGATGCTGCAATGAACGGTGATGGTTTCCATGAATAAGTTGCCACTAGTGGCTGACAGTTACGCTCCCACATCTCCATTAATATGATGCAGCCCAGACAAGGGCCCACGGGGGTTGGTCAGGGCCACCCCATCTCTGCTGCACCCCAAGTCCCTCTGGGCCCTTCAGGCAACCTGCTACAGGGAGCCTGCTGCACACTTTGTGTGCATATAGCACATAGTGAATGGGCATCCACCACTGACACAGTTCAAGTCACTAGTCAAAAAAGAGAACCTATGAACATATCCAACTTACACCGCAAAGCTTCAGCCACTAAAGCTACATCTTGAGGTGCTGAACTATCTGAGTAAGATGTCTAGGCTCTTTATTATTGTTACCTGTTGGCTCTCGTAGGAGAAGAAAACCATAATGCTTATGGTGCTAAATCACATAACCATAAATGATTCTGTGATGAGATAAATTATGATCTCAGCAAAACTAGCATGAAACTGAGATCAGAACTGAGCCAAACAAACTTGTGTTTCTGCTGTAGGTAGAGCAATCAAATAAACCTAATAGAAAATTTTAGGCACAAATATTTAACAAGGTCATTCCTCAGCGGCAGTAGCCTATGGTGGCATGGTTCATTTCCAATATTAACTATTTAGTCAAGAAGTGAACTGGGTTTGCAGCTTTTCTTTTTTCTCCTGAATTAAATTATGTGCTGCCATTCATCGATGAAGGTGCTTTGAAGCTCTGTGTACATAATTTAAGGAGATTTCCTGCAAAGGTAGGAAAGGCTGTTGTGATTCCTTGGAAGTTATTTATGTCTTTGGGGAATGAATACAGTATATATGGAAGCCCTCATTCCTGAATGGAGGAAGTGGATTCAAGTATAACCTGTCATTTTCTTAATTGTTAACTGAATGGAGTTATAGAGAAACAGCTGTATTTCTGTGTTAGATCAAGTGGTAGAAATCTTGCAAATAAATGAATCTTTTCAGCCAAGATTTTTAAGATTTGTGCAATTTCAGACATCTTATAGTGGAAGAACATTTTCTTCTCTTTGTAAATCAGATATTCTTTAAACAACTCAGACTGAGCATCCCAAAAATAGAAGGATTTAAGACCTCTAGCTACTTTCAAGAATGGTCTAAATAAATGACATGAACATTTTACTTTGCCTGGGTACCACATCTGCTTCCAGTACTTGCAGTTTTGATGCCAGTTTATTATTTTAAGAAAGTGTTAAAGGTAACTAATCTAGCTGGTGGAAGAGATGCTGTCCACTCTGCAATACACTTCTTGAAGACAGAAATGGATCCACAGTGGGCCAGTACTGACAATAGAATTTAAATTTTCCCCTTCAAAAAGAATTTTAGTGCACGTATCACCCCCCTCCATGCACTATAGACACTTGTTTTCACAGAATGGCAACCTACATCTGGAAGAAATGGCAGTAGGAGAATCCTGTCTTTAGAAGACTCTCTGAGGGAGCTATGTATCCCCAAACTAACCCAGACCTAACAATTTAAAGATTAAAAATGCACAGCATCTTGAACAGAAGCAAGCAGCAGATGGGAAACCATTATGAATCATAAGGGCAGCTAACCATTGCAACTGCCAGAAGGAGGTAAGCAACCATAACAAAAGCCCAATTTGTTTTCCATATATCAAGCCTTAAAAGTACGCTGAGTCAAGAAAACCAGACAAATCCAAACGAAGTGTTCCAGGATTATATTTCAGAGAGCCTACATCTTGTAGGAAGAATCTCAAAATTTGAAGGGAGTAATTAATTTTATGTTCATTCCTTAGCCTGCTCTTTTCAAACAGGTTTTCACAATCCACAGGGAATGGCAAATCAATAACAGAAACAATAGAAAACCCAAAATGATATAATAATAATAATAGAAACAATAGGGATTGATAATAGAAAACCTCCAAATCCTTAGGCAAATAGGTAGTAAAATTCAATTCAACAGGCAGCTGACCAAAATGAACTTTTCTGGTATGGACTTAACAGTTACCCAAATAGAGAAAAAGAAACTTGTTTCTTACGTATGGCCTAGCATTGTTAAAAAAACAAACAAAAATCCTATGCATTTCTCATTTGGTGAATCAGTTTAGCTGGAAGAGCTTGAAGGTTTCTTTGGCTAGTTTGCCTACAAAATGTTTGAAAGTGAGGAAGACTCCTGAAAGTAGCACTATTTCTTTTTCAGTTTATTTCATACCCTTGAAAGAGGCTAGGAAGTCCTTCTCTAATTTAGTTACTGGATGTCCTGGTCATGACTGTGACCAAAGGTTCGTAGCTGTCTTCTGTTCAGATTCTTGGAAAGGGCTTGAACTATTTTCAAGATTACTGAATAATGATCATTTATTTTATTAAAACCCATTAAAAGGAATTTTGGCCTGACTTACCTTCCATTATAGACTATTGAGTCAATGGAAATGCACAGTGTCTAAATCAGGAAAGAGCCTGATACTTAGGTTTTATTACATCTATCATTCTAAATTTAGTGTAAAGGAGAAGGAATACAGTCTCACACATTTGTTCTCAGAGACAACTGAAATCTGTTGTTCATACCAGCTTCTTCCATACAGAGAGGCGGTACGGTACAAGAGACATACTTATCTCCTGGGAGTATAACCCAGCTTGCAGTCCACAGCCTGGATTATTTGTTGTGATTTAATATGATGTATTCTGTACCTAATAAACCATTTAATTCAAATAATTATTACATTATTCAACTAAAATTAGAGTGATAATAATATCTGGATTCCTCCACTGAACTCATTCCCTCTGTAACAGTTTCATAGAGCAATGTCATTTGAAGTAATCGCTTTTTAGTGTAATAGCTCAGTAACCATAAATTATTAAAAACTACATTAAATGAATTAAAATGACATAAAACAATCTGCACTGAAAGGGGAGGGTATTATTTTCAAGGAGGGAAAGGCAAGGACACTGTTTCATTCAACAAGCCAGTGGGATGGGATGTGGAGCACCCATCTTTGCAAAAACCTAAAATGCAACACAATATACCAAGAATTGTTCCAAAATTTAGGAATTTGGCTTGTAAGCCAAATGGATGTGCCTGTAAATTGAGCAAATAAGACTGAAGAAAGACCAGAGTTCATAAATTTTCTTTCCCATGAATTTATTTTAAAAATACCTAACAAAAGGTGTAAGAATCAGTAGGGTGGAGATCACACAACCTAAAAGCATCTACCAAGCACAGAAAACACAAGCATGCTTTTGTTTCATTGTCCATGATTTAGTCCTGAAAAGTGTTATGTTCTCTAAAATGTTAAAAACCAACAGCATCATCAAGTGTTACTTCTGAAGCAATGTTCAGAAAGAACATTGTCAAGAACAAGGCTTTAACCCTGGAAATAATATATGTTGAATACTAAAATGGGTTCTACCAAAGTAGAAGGAACCTGTCAAAGTTTTCTTTAGGAACCACTGCTTAGAAACTATTTCAAGGTTCCCAAAGCTTCATATGGCTGATATTGCTGCCTCAACACTCTAGTTTGATATTCTGTTGGCCTTGCTTTTGACTTAATTCCCTTTGGCTGCCAAATGGCCAGTTGCAATGCCAATGAGGAGAAGGCTGTAGCAAGGGTAATGTAGAACCACAGCACTACAGCTTCATCTTGGAGATGTCTGTGATAACAACAAAAGCCAAGAATGCTGAGGAATCGCAGTACTCCAAAACAAACAGCACTGCAAAACTAAAAAAAGAATTCAATTGAAAATAATTGCTTTAGAGTCACACATCTGCAGTGACCAAAAAGCAAACCCCATCATAGTATTTCCTCATTTAAGCAGACCGTGACAAGCATAAGAGTGGGAGATTTGAGCTCCTGTCTATATGGCAACCAGACAAGAGAATAGAGAATTTGGAAGTAGATTACTGATTGATCTTCCAGAAAACTAGTGTTTGCACAAAATATATCCAGAAGTGTGATCCACATCCAATTTGCCCCCTCTCCCTTGAGGAGAGAATATCTGCAGAAAGAATGCCCTTAGGCAAACACGCTAGTTCCTGGACTAAGAGAGATCTCTTTGGACTCAAATCAGGCTTTCGAAAAAAAAGTTGCAAGGTTGAGGCACAGAGCAAAGTCACACATTTTTAAACCAGAACAGACCATCAGTCTGGTCTGCCATTCTGCAAAATAGAGGCATAGTGTTTTACTGACTGCTGAAAGGTTTGCCTTTCCTTGGTACTGCAAGACGAGAAATAACCTTTCTGGCGTGTCAGTAAAGACAAAAACTGGCTAGTAAAGACAAAAACTGGCTTTTCCTAGCACATAGCAGCTACTGTCAATTTATAGCTGTTATAGGAATAGAAATTTGTGCATTTACTTGACACTGGTCCAACCTTTGTGCATTTATTTGACACACCAAAATTTAGAAACACTATTACAGGCTTCACAGAGAAAGAGAGTCTATGAATATTTTTGAGGCATCCTTCAGAGGCTGGTTCCCATAAACAACAAAGTCCAAAACCAACCAAGCAAGCAAAAAAAAAAAACCCTCTAAACCCTCCCCTCTATGAATCCATCCGTCCTATCACCAGCCCTCTTCTTCCGCTTGGCATTATAATTATTTATTAAATCTCAAGCTTCAAGAAAAAATGTCACACTCGAAGAGGGGGCTCATAAGTGAAAAAGCAATGACATAAAAAATTACTCTAACAAAATACAAATTAACAGCATGGTGTTAAAGGAGAAGGGAAATATGTTCATTTTGGGTGCTGGCCAACAGAGGTCAATCTTATTATACCAAAGATGAATTTGGCTTATTACAGCCTTGGGAAAGCATCTTGTTACAGGTTACCTTCATAGGAAGAGAAAAGAAAAAATAGTGTGGAGGAAAAAGCTTTTGTATTTTCTCCCTCTCTATCATCACCCACCCCATCTCCAATTTAATTTTTTAAGTGCCTGCTAACAGTGGCACTTAAAAAGTTCAGTTTGGTTCAGCTAAGTGGAAAAGAAGAGTTCAGAGATTCTGGATTGTTATAACTCATCCATCTTTTGTTGTGCCTGACTCTTACAGACAGGAAAATCTCATAGCTTTTCAATGGTATGGCATGTTGATCACCTAATTTGTGAGGTAGGATTTGCAGCTTTCTTGGATCAAAGCATCTTTAAACCTCTTTAAACCAATAAAAATGTCTGGTAATTTCTTAGTTGAGTATAAAGGGTGTGTTGGAATGCCAAATTAGTGCTAGAAAGTGAATGAATGCTTGTATGAACAGTAATTGGGTTGAAACTCTTCACATTAAAACTAGACAGTATCAGTTTGCAAAAGTAAACCTCACCTAAGAATTCGCACAAAGAAAACAGCACATGACAATGCAGACTGCTTTAAATACCATTAAACAAAAAAAATGCCCAAGCCCAGAGGAAGTGATGAGGTGACAGGGAAGCATCAGACTGGGGCATCAGCTCTGGGTATGCATCTCATTCTCATGCTGACTTGTTATCACTTTCTGTCAAACAGCTTAGTATGTGTGCCCTGATTTCCTCACAAAATGGACATAATTTTATTTGTCTTTGAAAAGTTATTTTTGAGATATCAAAATGACCCTTTGAAAGATAGGAAGGAAGCTTTGTCTGGTAAATTAGACAATCACCTTTAACTTGGATGATGCAGTGTCATAGCTTTGCTCTGCTACTTATTTCCTGGTTAATCCTGAGAAAGCCACTCTAGTACTTTTATGTCGCATTTCCCCAGACAAAATAATAGTAGGAGTACTGGAAAAATAAACACATTCAGTCAATTTTTCCTACTCAGATCTGTGTCCACTACTGCCTCTAATCTGACAGCATTGCTGGTGCTGTTTTCTGCTTGTGGGATGATGACATTAGCATGATGTATTGAGAATCATAGAATCATAGAAGTCATGTAACTAATTAATTGAGCATTTTACTTTGATGATACGGCTTATATTGAGGAGGGAGGAGAGTCCAGATGGATTAATTTAATTGTTTCTTTATTCTTGCAGCTTAAGAGAAGTATTGTGTGATCATCCGACTACTTGATATCAATTTCAGCATGAATACACAAGAGGCGCAGCCAATAATGTTAAGGTGGTAATTCATGACCACTTGGGATGGGCAGGTTACCTATGTTTCTCTTCAGCATTCCAATAAACAATTAGCCCTGTCTGTAGTGTGTATCTTTTCAGGTAAAGATTTTCCATACACCTGCCTATGATATTCATTTAATTTATGGAATGTTTCTTCTTATGTCCCAGTAGAAATTCATACAGCATCAATATTCATACAAATCTATAATATCAACAGCAGGTTCAAAATAACAGTACATGGAATACCTAAGTATGCCTCTTCCATCTTGAAGGCAAGAGAAATACATTATGATGCAACCAAAAGATTTAAATAAAAGTACATTATTTTTGCCCACAAAATGTTTACTATTTTTTCTTCTTAAACAGATGTAAATTTAAAATTACATTTGCTGTAATGAGAAAAAGATAAGACTGGGACTTTCAGAACTTTTTCTCCACTATGGGAAGACATTCTCACAGATTAAATCTGCTGTTGACAAAGACAGAAGGTGACCTAAGAAGGGCTGATGCCTGTTGGGAAAACTGCATACACCCATAGATGAGACCTGTCAACATAGCTTACATTGATAAGGTCAGACAGATTTCATAGCTGTTGTTGTGTCTTTTTTGTTGTTTGTTTGTTTGTTGTTTTGGTTTTTTTTTTAACCATCTTTGCATTTGGGAAGCTGTTCTGATCAGAACAAGAGTAATTTTAGAAAGCAATCATTTTTTAAAAAGCATTTTGTCTCCAAAGACTAACCAACTTAGCATATTAACAATAATGTGGACAACAGTCCCTGTAGCATCTTCATAACAGATCAGCATAACCGTAAGGCATAGATTGTGAATGATACTAATCACAGGGCAGCACAAAAACAGGTATTCCAAAAAGCTTCTTTATATACCCAAATCACAAATTGTTTTTGCATTTTCTTGGGAACTTTCTTCTGGAAAAACACTGCTCGAGCTCCTAGCAGTATTATTCAAGGTTACTATTCTTAACTCAAAAATATCTGGAAGGACCTATCCTGGTGGGCATTATGCAGATGAAGCAGGATCTTTTCCCTCTTCTCTCTCTCTTACAAAAATCTACTATTCTCATTGTGGTGACAAGGGATAGTAATGCCGTCTGAAAATACTTAATGACCAGCTCCTGTTGAACAAGAATGATCTCTCAAAATGCCAGATGTTTAACTTGCATGGTTTCCAGTTGAAAATGCACTTATCATAGAATCATAGAATCATTA